>NC_045967.1:6104188-6166412 GCF_010909765.2 Amblyraja radiata | reverse complement strand
TCTCCCTCCCCCACTAACATTTCTAATATGGAGGGAGAGGGGTTTGTCCGCACGTGTTCGGGTCGCATTAGTAGACCGCCTGGCAGATACGGCGAGTACGTTTAATTACGTGTGTTTAACATTTGCCTAACAACTTTTTCTCTTTACGGGGAAGGATGTAGATTGGTTATTGCATGTGAACCAATCAGAGTAGTGTAGCATCATTAACTTCACCTTACTGTACACTTTATATTAACACCCATTTTCCTACATTAAGTAGTCTTGGAAGCGGTAGTGATGAACCAACAACCTACATTACTGCCTATTATATGCTATGATTAAAGATGATTTAAACTCCAGACCTGTGTCTGTTAGGTCATTTACACTTTGAAAGCTGAAGACCAAATTATTTTGAAGAAAGACACAAAAAGTTGGAGTAACTCAACGGGTCAGCATCTCTGGAGAAAAGAAATAGGTGACATTTGGGGTCGAGACCCTTCTTCAGACTGAGAGTGGGTGGGAGAGGGGAAATTAGAGATATAGACGGTGATATAGAGAGATATAGAACATATAGAATGAAAGATATGCATAAATGGTAACAAAGATAAAGGAAACAGGCCATTGTTTGCTGTGGGCTAGGTGAAAGGCAGTTTCAGACAATGAGACTCCACAAGATGACATTTGAAGCAATTACAACAACCTGGGTGGGGGAGGGACTGAGAGAGAGGGGATGCCAGGGTTACTTGTTGTTAGAGAAATCAATATTCATACCGCTGGGTTGTAAGCTGCCCAAGCGAAATATGAGGTGCTATTTTAACTGGTCTAGCCACTCCTGAAATTAGACCACCTGATGATGTTCAATAACAATAACAATGATTCACGCAATTAGCATCGAATGTTTGTGGAAATTATGAAAATAAGAAGGCAGCATGAATGTTGTGTGCACCATGTCACAAGGGAAAGGTTCAGTTTAATTTTGATCTGGGCTCCAACTTTTCATACAATTATTTCCTGTTCACAGTGCGATTGCTGCGTTAACACCAGGGAATAAAATAAGAATAAAAACATTATTGTATGATGCATGTGGAAGTTTGTAAGAATCATTGCAGACACGGCAAATGAGGAAGTAGACGTGGAGGTGTGTTTTCTTGGCTGCCGCATCAACGTGGTTGGTCCATGACACACCATTACTACTTCAGCACCGTTGATGCTGTTAGGGGCATTATACTCTAGCAGGCATTTTGAAGTCATCCATCTCATCAGTCTGAAGAAGGGTCTCGACCCGAAACGTCACCCATTCCTTCTCTCCAGAGACGCTGCCTGTCCCGCTGAGTTACTCCAGCATTTTGTGTCTATATTCTGAAGTCAATAACTAGCTCCTTTGTCTTGCTGACATTAAGGGAGAGGATATTGTCCCAACACCATGTTACCAAGTTTTCTATCACCTTCCTGGGCTCCATCTCATCATTGTTCATGATCCGAGCCACCACAGTATCATTCACAAGCTTGTAGATGGAGTTAGAGCTGAATCTAGCCATACAGGCAAGAATGCATAGGGAATAAAATAGGGGAATAAAAACACATAATTGTGGAGGAGTTGTCATCTAACCCTACTGATTATGGACTGTGCGTCTGAAAGTCAGGGTCCAGTGGCAGAGAGGGGTGCTGATTCCTCGACCTAGATTCTGTTTACCTCTTTGGCCCAGAAATCTTCTTGTGAGACTTTGCTGAACTGCCTCCAGTGCAAGTCTATCTATCTTTAAGTAAGGAGACCAAGACTGTGTGGAGTACCCCACATGTGGTTTCGTCAGTCCCCGTTGTGAAAAGACTCCTCTATTTTTTCAGTGTTTAAGAAAGAACTGCAGATGCTGGAAAAATCGAAGGTCGACAAAAATGCTGGAGAAACTCAGCGGGTGAGGCAGCATCTATGGAGAGAAGGAATAGGTGACGTTTCGGGTCTCTCCCGCTGAGTTCCTCCAGCAATCTTGTCTACCTCCTACTTTTATAGTCCATCCTTTGGAATATTCTATTTGCCTCTGCAATTGCTTGCCATACCTGCATGCTGATGTTCTATTCCATGTCAAATCCACCTCTACATTTTCAACCTGTTGTAGTTCCTCTCAATTTAAACAATGTGAAATTATAAGGTTGGTATCTATATTTCCAATATTTGGTTTATAATAATAATAATAATACATTTTATTTATGGGCGCCTTTCAAGAGTCTCAAGGACACCTTACAAAAATTTAGCATGTAGAGGAAAAACATGTAAGGGTAATGAAATAAATAGTAGAGACATGACTAGTACACAAAGTAAAGACAGAATTCAATTCAAAACACAGTATGAGGCAATTAATGCACAGATGAAAAGGGAGTGGACGTGGGGCTAAGGATAGGCAGAGGTGAAGAGATGGGTCTTGAGGTGGGACTGGAAGATGGTGAGGGACACGGAATTGCGGATCAGTTGGGGGAGGGAGTTCCAGAGCCTGGGAGCTGCCCTGGAGAAGGCTCTGTCCCCAAAACTGCGGAGGTTGGACTTGTGGATGGAGAGGAGACCGGCTGATGTGGATCTGAGGGACTGTGAGGGTTGGTAGGGGGAGAGGAGGCCAGTGAGATATGGGGGGGCCAGATGGTGGAGGGCTTTGTAGGTGAGGATCAGGATTTTGTAGGTGATCCGGTGGGAGATGGGAAGCCAGTGAAGTTGTTTGAGGATTGGATTGATGTGATGCCAGGATTTGGTGTGGGTGATGAGTCGGGCGGCTGCGTTCTGGACCAGTTGGAGTCGGTTGATGTAGGTGGAGCTGATGCCAAGGAGAAGTGAGTTGCAATAGTCCAGTCGGGAGGAGATGAAGGCATGGATGAGTCTTTCAGCAGCGGGAGGTGTGAGAGAGGGTCTGAGTTTGGCGATGTTGCGGAGATGAAAGAAGGAGGTTTTAATGACAAGGCGGATGTGAGGCTCAAGGGAGAGGGTGGAATCAAAGATCACGCCAAGGTTGCGGGCCTGGGGAGATGGGGAGACAGTGGTGCCGTCGATGGTGAGCGTGGGGTTATTGATTTTGCTGAGTGTGGCTTTGGAGCCTATGAGGAGGAATTCTGTCTTATCGCTGTTGAGTTTGAGGAAGTTATTTATTTCATTCTCCTCTTCTGGTAGTTCCAGATTTCTATTTACACCTGGGATGCATTGTTTCAACCTGAAACATCAACCGTTCTTTGCTACCTGCAGAACCAGGGGCCACAGTCTTAGATTAAAGGGGAGGCCATTTAAGACTGTGGTGAGAAAAAACGTTTTCACACAGAGAGTTGTGAATTTGTGGAATTCCCTGCCACAGTGGGCAGTCACTGGATGGATTTAAGAGAGAGTTAGATAGAGCTCTAGGGGCTAGTGGAATCAAGGGATATGGGTAGAAGGCAGGCACGGGTTATTGATTGGGGATGATCGGCCATGATCACAGTGAATGGTGGTGCAGGCTCGAAGGGCTGAATGGCCTCCTCCTGCACCTATTTTCTATGCTTCTATGCTTCTATGCTGCTCAGCCCACTGAGCTCCTCTAGGAGATTGTTAGTTGCTTCAACTTGCGCCCCTCTCCGATGTACCTCTCTGTTATTTACTAACCCTTATCTTTGGGTCAACATCACCACCACTTGTATCATTCACTCACTCCTACTCTCCACTTAATCAGACCTTACCATTTAGAGATATGCAGCATGAAACAGACCCTCGAGCTCAACTTGTCCATTGTTCTCTATTGACCAAGGAAAAAGATGGTGTCCAAGTGATAATAGCAGAGGCTGAAACACTGGATGGTGAAAGTATGTCAAGAGTTGAGCTGCTGGAAAGACATCTGTAGAAGTACTTACAATTGATAAGGCATCAATCCAGCTTTAGTTTACCATTCTTCTTTTGATGTTGTGATACCAGAGGGTTGATCAATTGCAAATACTTCTTCGAATGAGTTGTCAGGATAAACGTAACAGCCCATCAATTAGGGAGAAGCTGTTGGAAGTGATAAAGTGGGGCAAATAATGTGAATTAATAAAAGGAAGCCCAGAATGTATTGAAGGCAAAACATGTTTTATGATTTTAATTAAAAGTTTGATGAGTTGACAAAGAGTTTAGTTTAGTTCAGAGATACAGAGCGGAAACAGGCCCTTCGGCCCACTGAGTCCGCACCGACCAGCGATCCTGCACACTAACACTATCCTACATACACTAGGGACAATTTGCATTTTTACCAAAGCCAATTAACCTACAAACCTATACATCTTTGGAGTGTGGGAGGAAACCGAAGATCTCATAGAAAACCCATGCAGGTCACGGGGAGAACGTACAAACTCCGTACAGACAGCACCCGTAGTCGGGATCAAACCCAGATCTCCGATGCTGTAAGCGGCGTAAGGCCGCTGTTCTGCCGCTGAGCCACTGTGCCAGAGAGCATTGATGTTATGTACACAGAACTGCAAAAGATAATTTAAAAAATGCAACCTCTTGGAATAAAAGGGGCAGTTGTAGCATGGGGATAAGAAAATAGTTTTGGTTGGAAACAAACAATGCTGGAGAAGGAGTTTTGTTGGATTGGAAGATGTGCTTTTCTTGATATACAATAGAATTCAAGGAACAAATACAATATCTTTAGATGGCACAATTTTTTTGAGAAATAAGACATTAAGGAGAATAACAATAAACTTGAAGAGGGCATGGATAGACTGATGTAGTGGGTGGGCACAGAGCAAATCATATTTAATGCAGAGAAATTGTACATGTTGGTAGGAGAACAAGAAGTGGCACAATCTAAAATTCAAAGGTGGATACAGGACAGTCAGATTGGGGACACTTGTCACACTTTAAAGATTTCAGGACAGTTTGAGAAGACATTTTTAAATGATTTTCAAATGTGTGGATTTATAAATAGAGGCAGAGCAATGAGATTATGTCAAACATTTATCACATATTGGTTCAGCCTCACAGACACACAACATAAATATGGTGTTTTATAAAGAATGTGAAGGTCTTTGAAAGAGTGCAGAAAAATATATTATGAGAATAATTCCAGAAATGCAGGGCCTCAGTTACATGAAACAAAGAAGCCTGCTAGAAGATTTTCGAAAATTAAAAATTATGAAGAGTTGCATTAAAATAAATAAAGCAAGACTGTTTCTGTTAGTTATAGGGTGGTGAACTAAAGGACATGGAATGGGTGACTAGTGAAAGAACAAAAATGACATGAGGAAAATTGAAAATTGAAAATTGAAAATTTATTGAAGGAATGAATTATCCTGTTTTCTACTAGTAATTAATAATTAAAAGTAATCATATTTTTGGAGCTATCAGAAAGAGCTGGGCCTGGGTACTATGGGCCAACAGCCATTCTGCAATGTAGCCATTCCATGACTGTAAGAGCATGATACTTTAATGTAATGAAAGTTCACGTACATTAACTTATTGTATTTGAAATGATTTTCGCTTCTTTTCATTTATTAAAATTGGGCATTTAAATCAGGAAATATTAAACTAGTCTTCTGAAGTGAGAGACTAAATAACTTTCCAAAAATTGATTTGATTGAATTATTGATTGTGAATCGTTTTGAAATGTCGGTAAAGTTAGCATATCCTTCTTGGCCAGCAGGGGGCCCTCTGGCAGTGTTGTGAGATTTAATTCATCCGAGCGAGATGATATATCATTGTTCATGTATTCAGTCAATATTGAATTATAACTTTAATATTTATTAACCTCTGTTTGCTTTTCCTTTGTTTGAATCATTCTTCCCACCACCATTCGCTTGCGAAATGTGTTGCTTTTGTTTAAACCCAGCTGGGATTTAAACAAATAAATTTAGTGCCAAATGGCAGCACTAATCATGCAATGCAGTATGTGTAAGAAGGAACTGCAGATGCTGGTTTGCACCAACGAGAGGCACAAAATGCTGGAGGAACTCAGCGGGTCAGGCAGCATCTGTGCAGAAAAGGAATAGGTGGCATTTTGGGTCAAAACCCTTGATCAGACTGAGAGTCAGGGAAGGTGAAACTAAGTTATGGGAAGGTACAGAACAAAGCAAAGCCCGTATCAGTGACTCAGGAAAGGTAGAGCCCACAATGGTCCATTGTTTGTTGTGGATGAGATGATAAAGAAGGAATACAAATTGTGAAATTAGCAAGGGGAATAATGTCAGAATACTATGGTCTTTCTCTAAAACTCATTTGGTTGAAGTTAGTGGAATGAATTCCAGATGCAAGGTACAATGGTCCAACACAAATGTCCCAGCCACAAATCACTAGTTTAATTATTGTCCCATCAGTTTGCTCTTAATTACCAATACAATAATGGAAATTATTGTTGATATTTCTATCAGACACCACTTGTTCACCAATAATCTGCTTACTGGTGCTAATTTGGGTCCAGCCATGCCAAATGTGTCAAATCTCTATTACAGCTTTGGTGAAAACATGGACAAAAGACCTTAATTCCATAGAATGAATTCCATATTGCCTTCCTTGGACATCTGCCTTCATGTGGTATGGAGGGGGGCAGTTAAAGGAATGTAGGGCAGAATCATAACTTTACACAATACAGGTTAATTTTGTTTGTTAAATATCAATCTTCTCAGCTCCTGAAAGTCACTGCAGGAGATCTTCAGGATAATTCCCTAAGTCTAATTATCTTTGGCAACTTCCTTGATAACCCTCCTCATTTTATGAAATGAATAACGTGAATCTTCAGTGGCACGGTGGCGCAGCGGTAGCGTTTCTGCCTTACAGCGTTTGCAGCGCCGGAGACCCGGGTTCGATCCTGACTACGGGCGCTGTCTGTATGGAGTTTGTAAGTTCTCCCCGTGACCTGCGTGGGTTTTCTCCGAGATCTTCGGTTTCCTCCCACACTCCAAGGACATACAGGTATGTAGGTAAATTGGCTTGATAAAATGTAAAAACTGTCCCTAGTGTGTGTGGGATATGTGGGGATTGCTGGTCAGCCTGAACCCGGTGGGCCGAAGGCCATTCTCAGCTTTTCAAACAGCGATGCTGACCATCCTTATACAGTAAGCATCCTTATAAGTCTGAAGAAGGGTCTCGGCCCGAAACGTCGCCTATTCCTTCGCTCCATAGATGCTGCTTCACCCAGAGTTTCTCCAGATTTTTTGTTTACCATCCTTATAAGCAATGTGATTGAAATAATATTGAGTTTATTGTCACGTGTACCGAGGTACAGTGAAAAGCTATTGTTGCATGCTATCCAGTCAGCAGAAAGACAACACATGAAGGATACACAAAGTAGTGTTGTTACGATTGTGTCACGTTTAATACATTAATACATTTCTTCTTTAGAATATTATGTGTCTTTCCTCTTTAAGATATCATTCAGTTTTGAGCGCATCCTGTGCCTTGAGTGAGGTATTAAAAAAGCAGCCGATTTGACTTCATGCAATAGACAGCTTGTCTGATAAATCACACTCAGAGGCTTACCGGTCGCTCACAGTTTACAGGCTGATGAAGTGGCAATTAATATTCATGCCACGTCAGTGTCAGCAATGAGCACCTCCAACAAACAAAAAGTTTAACCATTAACTCTTTGACACTCGGTGACATTTTGACTCCAGATCCCACACACAATTAACATTCTGGAAGAGGGAAGGGTTGTGGGAGCTGAGTTGCCAGATAGAAGGTGGTCAGCATTGACCAATAATTTAAATAGACCAGCTAAATACACATTGTGGCTACCGGTTTAGGGTGTCCTGTGGCAAGGTCTTACCTTCTGATATCTTTAAGGGCTGTCCCACTTTCCTGAGTTATTCACGAATTCTCCCGAGTTTTCCCCGTGATTGAAACTCGCAGAATGTTGCTAACAGGTCCGTAGGAGTCCATGGATATGGCGTAGCGGCTCGTTATGTCAGCCGTAGGTACTCGGGGCATCAGGTAAGTCGGGACGTTTTTTCCAGCCCGATGAAAAATGTCCACGAGTAAAAAAATAGTTGGGAGGATGCCCCGAGTAGCTACGGCTGGCATGGGACGACAGATGGCACAATGGGCTAAGTGTTCGGCTGGCAACCGGAAGGTAGCCGGTTCGAATCCCGCTTGGAGTGCATACTGTCGTTGTGTCCTTGGGCAAGACACTTCACCCACCTTTGCCTGTGTGTGAATGTGTGTGAGTGATTGGTGGTGGTCGGAGGGGCCGTAGGCGCAGATTGGCAGCCACGCTTCCGTCAGTCTGCCCCAGGGCAGCTGTGGCTACAGAAGTAGCTTACCACCACCGAGTGTGACTGAGGAGTGAATGAATAATGCGATGTAAAGCGCCTTGAGTATTAGAAAGGCGCTATATAAATCCCATCCATCATTATTCATTATTATTCTGCGAGTTTGAATCAAGGGGAAAACTCGGGAGAATTCATGAATAACTCGGGAAAATTCATGAATAACTCGGGAAAGTGAACATGAGGAAGGTAGTGGAATACTTCTCACTTGGTGGTTGAGGTCAACTGCAACAACTCAGAAAGGTTTAGACCATAGAAACAAAGTAAGCCATTCAGCCCTTTCGTGGCATCTCTGAAATTTTGTAGTAGGAGGGTACCAGTAGATTGGAAAATGCTAAATAACACTTCCTCATTCAAGAAGAGAGGGAGACAGAAAGCAGGTAACCACAGACCTGTTCCTTCAATATCTGTTGCTGGCAAAAAATCATGGAAGAAAAAGCTAGACATTTAGAGACCAATTCAACAGAGCCTTGGGAAAAGTAAGTTACATTTCACAAATGTGCAAGACTTTGAAGATGTAACAAGCAGAGTTGATCAGGGGGAACATATTAACATGGTGCATTTGGATTTTCAGAACACTTTGACAAGAAGCCAAAGAGTCAATATAAATGAGTCTTTTTCAGGCTGAAAAAATGTAACTGTTAGTAGTAGTAGTAGTTATTTTATCATCGCATCTACCTGGATAGAGTGAAATGTTTTGTTATTGCATTCAATCCAGTAAAATCATACCGTACAATCATACAAAAGTAAAAGAGTGCATCTATTGAGTAGATTTCTTCTGAGGCAGTACACAAAGAATCCAGTGCCACCTTGTAGCTTTCATCTATCAAGTCCTTAAAAATATAAACTCATGGGCATCACGGTGGCGCAGCGTTAGAGTTGCTGCCTTACAGTGCTTGCAGCACCAGAGACCCGGGTACAATCCCGACTACGGGTGCTGTCTGTACGGAGTTTGTACGTTCTCCCCGTGACCTGCGTAGGTTTTCTCCGAGATCTTCAGTTTCCGCCCACACTCCAAAGACATCCAGGTTTGTAGGTTAATTGGCTTGGTGTAAATTATCCCCAGTGTGTGTAGGATCGTGTTAATGTGCGGGGATCGCTGGTTGGCACGGACATGGAGGGGCGAAGTGCCTGTTTCCACGCTGTATCTCTAAACTAAACTAAACTTATCTTGGACTTAAAGGCCTGTGTTCCTGGCGATGGTACTAGATAGGTGATGTAGGGGTCGACCTGGCCTGGCGATGCTTCTTGTGATGAACTGTAAGGTGGCATGCATTCTGGAATATACTCCTCCTCAACCAGTCTCTTTGGTCCAGGTTGTGCGGATTGTTGTTTTCGATGTTGTATTAGGATTTATTTTCGATTCAAAAAGAAGAGAACCATCAGAGTCAGCCGGTACCAGGAGCAACATCCCCTTCAAGTTCTCCACATAAGTGGAAGAGATGCCACGCATGTCCCACTGCCGGTCCTTGTGTATGTAAACATTCACCCACTGCCGGTGTCCAATATGGCTACCACGTCCCTGGACTCAGTCCTTCGCCTTCAATTATTCACTATTTACATTAATGACCTGGTGGAAGGTGGAGAACGAAAGTTCATCAAGTTTGCCAATGGCAGAAAAATAGATAGAAGGACGATACATGGATTCTGATGAATGAGCAGATGAAAACATGACAGATGGTGTCAAACGTGGGAAAGTGGGAAATCATGCATGTTAATAAGAAGAACCTGAAGGCAGGCCAATAACTAAATGGAGGAAAATTGCAGATGAGAGGTAGAGAGAGATCTTTGAACATGGAACTATACAGCACAGGAAGAGGCCCTTCGGTCCACGATGTCGGTCTCGACCAACATACTATGTTAAGCAAATCCCATCTGCCTGGTCTATATTTCTCCATTCCCCGCCTGTTCATTTACCTCTCTAAATGCCTCTTAAACATCACTGTAATATCTGGCTCCACCACCAGCCCTGGCTGCACGTTCCAGGCAACTACCCGCTGTGTGATGATCAGCCATGATCATATTGAATGGCGGTGCAGGCTCGAAGGGCCGAATGGCCTACTCCTGCACCTAATTTCTATGTTTCTATGTTTCTATGTGATAAAAATTTATCCAGCACATCTGCTTGAAACGTTGCCCCTTGCACCTTAAAGCCATGTTCTTCAGTCTTTGGAGACGCAAGGAATACAGATGTTAGTTTACAAAGTAAAAGTGCAAAGAGCCAGAATATCTCAGCGGATCAGGCAGCATCTCTGGAGGAGATGAAAATGTCCTTGCCATTTCCACCCTGGGAAGCAGGTTCTGAGTGGCCACCCTATTTATGCCTCCATCATTTTACTTCTATATACTCCTATCAGGTCTCCACATGCTCCCAGCCTCCAGAGACACCATTCCAATGTTGTCCAATCTCCCCTTTTAGTTAATACCCTCTAATACAGGCAGCACCCTGATGAACCTCTTGTGCACCCTCTCACAATTACGATCTGTGAATCCAAATGCAAGCTACTAATATATATTCCTGACATAAGTCAAGTGCAGCCAAATACCAATCCAACTCAATTTACAATTTAACAGTCAATACCACCGTAATGGGTCAGATATCAAATAATGGCGAGTCAGAGTACAGAAAAGAGATGGAGAACTTTGTAACCTTGTGGCAAGACACCAATGTCAGCATGAAAAAGGAGATTGTGATTGACTTCAGCAGGTGCCAAAGTTCAGAAGATCAAGAGTTTCAAGTTGTCAGGATTAAATCTCACCAGCATTTTGTCCTGGACCAACCACATCAAAGCTATGGCCAAGAAAGCTCACCAATGCTTCTACTTTCTTACAAGGCTTGAGAAGTTTGGCCTGTCCCCAATAACCCTCACCAACGATGCACTGTAGAAAGCATTCTATTGGGATGCATCACGGCATGGCTTGGGAACAGCTCCATCCAAGTCGTGGACGTGGCCCAGACCATCACGCCTCCCTTCCATTGACTCCATCTACACCTCACGTACCTCAGCAAGGCCACCAGAATAATCAAGGATGAGTCTCACCCGTCATTCCATATTCTCCCGTCTCCCATCAGGCAAAAGGTACAGAAGTTTGAAAATGGATACCTCCAGATTCAGGGACAGTTTCTTCCCAGCTGTTATATCACAACTGAACCGTCCTCTCACCAGGTAGAGTGCAGTCCTAACCTCCTATATACCTCATTGGAGACTGTGCAATCTTTTTATCAGACTTTATCTTGCAATAAATGTTGTACCTTTTATTATTTATCTGTACACTTTGGACGGCTTGATTGTAATTATGTATAGTTTTTTCTTTGACTGGATAGCACAACACCAGCTTTTCTCTGTACCTCATTATATGTGACCACAATAAACTAAACGAAAAAGCGTCAAGAGTGTTTAATTGTCATGTGTATAAAAACAGAACAATAAAATTCTTATTTGCAGCAGCATAACAGGTCTGTAAACACACCTTACTCAATAGATAACATCATAAAACGAACAAAATAAAAGAAGTTCAATAAATTAAAAAAACAATAATAGTATAAAATAAAACAAAAGCCCGATGTCCCTTGTGCAATAACAGGAACATGATACATGTATGTGACTTTCTGTAGATATTGTGGAGCAATCCTTCATGAGTGGCGATGAGTGGAGGGAAATATCTCCAGGTTGTGCATTGATTTGAAGCATTCGACTAATACTCAGATTTCCTTTTGGTTGACCACAGACAATCGTTTCCCAGCTTTTTCATCAAAGGATCCGACTAATAAAGGGAAGAAGCAGAGAGTAGAAACAAGGAACATAAGATCTCGGTAATTTTGGGCATGAATTGTAAAATGTCAGCAAGCAGATGCAACAAGTGGTTAGGGAAGCAAATGGGCTTAATTTGGTCTTAATCGCAACATGGTTGGAGCTAGAAAAAGGGAAGTATTATTGCTATTGTACCAGGTACCGTTGAGGCCACACCTAGATTACTGTGGACTCTTTTGGTTCCCTCATTTCAGAAAGGATGTACTAGCATTGGAGGCCGACCAAAAGAGGTGCACTGGGCTAATTCATGCAAATGGTTGTTCTATTATGTGCGGCCAAAGAAAATCAGTAAATAAGTTTAGAAGAATGAGGGGCGGTGTCAAAATGCTTACTCCTGTGGGAGAAACTCAAATAAAGGGACATAGCTAAAGGATTAGGGGATGTTCATCTGGAACTGAAATACATAGAAAATCCTTTGCAAGCAAGGTGGTGAATCTTCCTTACCTGGGAAGTTGGTGGAAGTTAGATCATTGGTGGTATTTGAAGAAGAGGTAATCGATTTTTGAAAGATCAATGAATTGAGAACGATATGGAGATGGCACAGAAGAGGAGATGGGATCTGGGGAAAATCTGCCAGGATCATATTGAATGATGGCGATGGGTGAGGGGCCAAACAGCCCACTCCTGCTCTATTTTCCTCTATTCTCAGGGTTTGCCATTTGTTTCAATACCATATCTACAATATCTCCCCATGTAATTTTTCTCCTTTAAAGTTATTCAGCAACTTAGCCCTATCGATCCTTATGTACGAGAATTTGACAGGTCCATCATCCTCTGAGTGAAGACATTTCTTCTCATGTCAGCCTGAAGAAGGGTCCCAACTCGAAATGTTGTCTGTCCATTCCCCTCACGCTGAGTTTCACCAGCTATTTGTTACTCACCTAAATGTGGTATCCGTCATCCTGTGACTGCTAATAAATTCATGTTCTAGGAGCAGAATTAGGCCATTTGGCCCATCAACTCTACTCTGCCATTCTATCATGGCTGATCTATCTTTCCCTTTCAACCTATAAGTGACCCCCTCGTACCTGCACCCCAGCCAGGAAAAACATCCTCTACACGTCCAGCCTGCCTGGTTTTGTCAGAATGTTGTTAGCTTCAATTAGATGCTCTCTCATTCTTTTAGACTAATAAATTCAAAGAAAATCAGCCTAATCTCTCCTCAGACTGCAGAGCTGTCATTCGATAAATCAGTCTGGTGAACTTCCATTGCACTCCTTCTGTGACAAGCATAACCTTAATTAAATACCAAAACTGCTTTCAGTACTCCAGGTGTGGTCTCACCGAGGCCTTGTGTAATTGTACCATTATGACAAGAAATCCTTGTTTCATTACTCAAATTCTATTGCTGTGAAAGTGAAAATACCACTTACCTTAAACCTGCTAGAGGTGTATAAAATAATGAGAGGCACAGACAGGGGAGATAATCAGAGCCTTTTTCCAAGTATAGAATGTCAAATACGAGAGGGCACAGCTTTAAAATGAGACGTGAGGATGAATTATTTTACACAGCATGTCTGGAATGCACTGCCAAAGGTGGTGGTGGAAGCAGGTACAATCGTGGCATTTGGGAGACATTTAGACAGGCACACGGACATGCAGGAAATGGGTACGTGCAGACAAATACAATACAAACACAGATGCAAAATGCCTAGGTTCACCAGGTTAATTCCCGGGATGGCAGGACCGTCATATGTTGATAGAATGGAGCGGCTGGGCTTGTATACTCTGGAATTTAGAAGGATGAGAGGGCGTCTTATTGAAACATATAAGATTATTAAGGGTTTGGACATGCTAGAGGCAGGAAACATGTTCCCGATGTTGGGGGAGTCCAGAACCAGGGGCCATAGTTTAAGAATAAGGGGTAAGCCATTTAGAATGGAGATGAGGAAAAACCTTTTCACACAGAGGGTTGTGAATCTGTGGAATTCTCTGGTGGAGGCCAATTCTTTGTATGCTTTCAAGAGAGAGTTAGATAGAGCTCTTAAAGATAGTGGAGTCAGGGGATATGGGGAGAAGGTAGGAGCGGGGTACTGAGTATGGATGATCAGCCATGATCACATTGAATGGGGGTGCTGGCTCGAAGGGCCGAATGGCCTACTCCTGCATCTATTGGCTATTGTCTGTCGTCTATAAATACAAATGCAGACAAATGTATGTGTAGTACAGAAGTACAGGAGATCCTTCTTCCCTGTGGCTATTAAACTGTACACTCCCTCTTTGGTTATGGGGTAGACTGACCCCCGATACCCCCCCCCCCCCCCCACCCCCCCACCCTCCCCAATCTTTGCACCTCGACCCGAAACGTCACCTCTCCATAGATGCTGCTTCACCCGCTGGGTTCCTCCAGCATTTTTGTCTACCTTCAATCCTTTCCCCTCGTCACTTTAATTTCATGTTTCATGGATCTTGTGTTTTATGACAGTTGGCAGATCAATTTCACTCCTGGGATAAATAAAGTTCTATCGTATTGTATCATATCGTATCACGTGGGCATTTAATTTGGCATCATGGTCGGCACAGAGTGAAGGGTGGGTTCTTGTGCTATGCTGGTCCATGTTCTACCTTCACTATATCTGCATGTTTGCTTTCAGCAGTGGCTGCTGAAGAACACACCCATCACTTGTACATAACACCTCCCAGTTTAACAACATTTAAATATTACACCGACTTTCTGCTTTTCTAAATAACGTGGACAACTTTACATTTATTCATGTTATACTGCGCCCATGTCATTAAGCTGACAAGAATGCAGAGAAGATTTACATGGATGTTGCCAGGACTCGAGCATGAGCCATAGGAAAAGATTGAGGATTTTATTCCCTGGAGCACAGGAGGCTCGGGAATGATCTAAAAGAGTTGTATAAAATTATGAGCAGAATAGATAGGGTGAATTTAACCAGGGTGTCAAAGTCAAAGTCAATTTTATTCGTCACAAACACCCGAAGGTGCAGTGAAATGAATTTGCCAGCAGCGATACATTTAAAAAGAACACACAATACACAATAAGATTTAACACAAACATCCACTACAACATTCTTCACTGTGGTGGAAGGCACAAGGTTCAGCCAGTCCTCCTCCCTTGTTCACCCGTGGTCGGGGCCATGAACGGTCGAACACACTCCGTGGCTTGGAGTGCCCGAATCAGCACTTTCCTACCGGAGACCGCGGTTTCAAGATGTTATAGGCCGTAGGCCGGCGGTCATAGCTCTTCTCCAGCGATCCCCAACAAGGGATCCCAGACTCCACGATGGAAAGTCCACACCGTGCCCACGGTTAGAAGCTCCGCAGACCGCGGCTTCAGGATGTCGTAGTCTGCGGGCCAGCGATCGGAGCACTCCTCTCTGGCAACCCCCGGCAAGGGTTCGCCCTCTCCGCGATGGAAAAGGGCCACGCTGTGCCCGCTGCTGATACTCCGGGCCCGACTCCAGGAAAGGCCGCTCCAATCCACGCTGTTTGGCCGCGAGAGGGGAGGCAGAGACGCGACATGGAAAAAGTCGCCTCTCCGTCGAGGATGACTGAAGAATGGTTTCCCTCTTCCCCCCACCACCCCCACACAAGACACACCGGAAACACCCAAAAACAAACACTTAGACAAACCAAAAAAAGTCAAAATAATAGACACGCTGCTGACAGGGCAGCCAACTTGCAGCGCCCCCTACTGATCTAATGTCACCTGGTTGTGGGGGAATCAACAACCAGGTGACATAGGTTTATGGTGAAAGGAGCAAGATTTAATCAGAACCTGAGAGGCAACTGTTGTGTTCCGGCTGTTGTAAATAACTGAAGCCTTACACCAAGATAAAGGTCCAAAGACTTTTATTAACTACTTAGCAAATATGACTTGACACTTGCACGTCTCTCTAATTCTAAGGGAACCAGGCAAGGAAGGTTACTGTAAAGATAGTGGGCGTAAATACAAAAGCCTGACTCATAACACAAGTGACACTGGTCAGCAGCAACTATTTCACACAGAGGGTGGTGGGTATATGGAATGAGCTGCCAGATGATGTAGTTGAGGTAGGTACAATAACAACATTGAAAAACATTTGATAAACACAAAAATCTGGAATAATTCAACGGGTCAGGCAGCATCTCTGGAGAAAAGGAATAGGTGACGTTTCGGGTTGAGCCCCTTCTTCAGACTGAGAGTCAGAGGAAAGGGAAATGAGAGATATGGATGGTGATATAGAGAGATATAGAACGAATGAATCAAAGATATGCAAAAAAGTAATGCTGATAAAAGAAACAGGCCATTGTTAGCTGTGTGCTAGGTGAAAATGAGTTACAGACAATGAGCCTCACCAGGACGACAGTGAAATGTGTACAATAACTAGGGTGGGGGAGGGATGGAGAGAGGGGGGTGCAGGGGTTACTTGAAGTTAGATAAATCAATATTCATACCACTGGGTTACTAGCTTCCCATGCGAAATATGAGGAGCTGTTCCTCCAATTTGCATTGGGCCTCACTCTGACAATGGAGGACAGAATGGTCAGTATGGGAATGGGAAGAGGAGTTAAAGTGTTTGGCAACTGGGGGATCACATCAGGCAGACTCAGTGAGCATATTTGGACAGGTATATGGATAGGATAGGTTAAGAAGGATATGGGCCAAATGCCTGCAAATCTAGCTTGGTTGGCATGAGCAAGTTGGTTGGCACCTTGATTGGCATGGGCAAATTGGCCACAAGGGCCTGTTTCCATGCTCTTTCCATGCTATTTGACTATGACTCTATCTGTTTCCTCAAAGCCTTTGTGCATACTCATAATTCACAATCCCACCCAGTTTAATGTCATCAGAAATATCAAAATGTCACATTCCAATTATTACGTACCACCATTTCACACATTTAATTGTCACTTCAACCACCACCCTAATCATTCACATCCTCTCATGTCAATGCATCCTTGTTGCATTTATACACCTACAAAAAGCATTGCAGTTACCCACCTAGGTCATTGTTAAATATCTGCTGATTGCTCTATGGTGCAAAATAAATTCCTCCTAGCTGTTTGTGTACATGACTCTACTGTTTTGTTTAAGAAAGAACTGCAGATGCTGGAAAAATCGAAGGTAGACAAAAATGCTGAAGAAACTCAGCGGGTGAGGCAGCATCTATGGAGCGAAGGAATAGGTGACTGAAGAAGGGTCCTGACTCTACTGTTTTCTTCACTTCCCATCCTTTTGCCCAACCATTGGCTATTTTGCCTTCAGTTGTTTTGTTTGCTTAGCTTAGATCCAACATGGAACCAGGCCCTTCAGCCCACTGATTCAACACTGACCATCGATCACCCATTCACACTAATATTATGTTGTCCCCCATTTATATATATTGGGTATGCAAGCATGTAAGCAAGTCACATGTGACAATAAAGTATTCCATTCTCATGCATTCCCTACACAGTTGGGACAATTTGCAGAGCGCCAAGTAACCTACAAACCCGCACATCTTTGTGAGTTTGGGGGAAACCAGAGCACTGGGAGGAAACACATGCAGTCACAGTGAGAACGTGTAAACTCCACATGGACAGGACCCGAACCACATCTGGTGCTGTGAGGTCTTGAAGTTGTCTTGATGTTACTCTCAAATTCCCTAATCTCTCCACCTTCATGCTTCCCATTCTTACTTATTTCAAGATCATACATTAACCCCATTTTTTAAATTCTCCTCATGAGTTAGGATCGGATCAATGTACTTAAGCGTTGGCTCGACTTGTTGGACTGAAGATCCAGTTTCCATATTGTGTCCCTCTACGAATCAACACATTCCTATCAATTCTCCCTGGATTTAACCGGTGTCATAGATCCATAGAATATTACAGCACAGAAATGGGCTGATCCAACCCACCTCTTCCACGCCAACTTTGAAGACTATTCGCGCTAATCCCGTTTGCCTGCATTAGGACAATATCCATCCATGCCTTTCTTATCTGTCCAAATGGATTTTAAATGCTCTAACTGTATTTTGTCCCAAGTATCCACCACATTTGTATGAAAAATGTACCCCTCAGATCTCCTTTAAATTTCCCCCCTCACCTTAAACATGTGTCCTCCAGTTCTAACAGGATTAACAAGCTCATCAGGAAGGCTGGCTCCATCCTGGGGCAGGAGTTGGGTTCACGGGAGGAGGTCTTGGAGGGGAGGATGCTCCTCAAACGGCAGAGCATCTTGGACAATACAGCTCACCCCCTCCATGACGCACTTGTCAACCTGAGGAGCACCTTCAGCAACAGACTGATTCCACCAAGATGCTGGACAGAACGCCACAGGAGATCCATCTTCCCTGTGGCGATCAAACTGTACAACTCCTCCCCCTTCTGTCGTGGGGTAGACTGACTCCCCTCGACCCCCCCCTCCACCCCCCCCCCCCCCACAATCTTTGCACATCCCCAATCCTTTCCACGTGTCACTTTAATTTATCTTCCACTTTCACGGGCACCCGAAAAAGTGACCACATCACCCCGATCCTGGCCTCTCTCCACTGGCTCCCTGTGCGGTTCCGTATACATTTCAAGATTCTCCTCTATGTCTACAAAGCCCTCAATGGGCTTGCCCCCACCTACATTAGAAGTCTTCTCACCCACCACTCCACCTCCAGGTCCCTCAGATCGGCCGACTTTGGGCTGCTGAATATCCCGCAGTCTAGGCATAAGCTTAGGGGCAACCGTGCCTTTGCGGTTGCAGCTCCTAGACTGTGGAACAGCATCCCTCTTCCCATCAGAACTGCCCCCTCCATCGACTCCTTTAAGTCAAGACTAAAATCTTATCTATACTACCAAGCCTTTCCTGACGTCCACTGAGCGAGGGCTATATGTATATATGTATGTAGTTTGTTTGTTTATACTATTCTTATAACCAATGTAAAACACTTTGGCCAACGAGAGTTGTTTTTTTAAATGTGCTATATAAATAAATGTGACTTGACTTGACTTCATGTTTCTTGTTGTGTTTTTTATGACTGTTGGCAGACCAATTTCCCTCCTGGGATAAATAAAGTTCTATCGTATCGTATCGTATTCTTGGTTCTTGGTTCTTGGTTTCTTGGTCCTCCAAATTATTCCAAATGGAATTTAAACTGGAGGTGGTGAAGGGAGGGCTTAAGCCAGAAAGGGTTATTGGGAAGAAAGAGCTACTTTAAATTTAGTTGCACCTGTTTGGGTAACTATAGTTGGGTGGAGATTATTCCATGCTTTAATTGTGCGGGGGAAGAACGAATTGCTGTACACATCTGTCTTTGTAGCTGGGATCACAAATTGGATCGAATGCCCTCGTCTGCTCCTAATTGGTTTGGGTTTGGTGTAGGTCTTGTAGTCCATGTCGAGCTGACCATTTAACATTTTGTAAAAACAGGTCAAACGGTGAGCTTCACGTCTGTCTTGGACAGGGTTCCACCCCAGAGAATTCAGAAGTTTGGTGACACTCGCTTCTCTCTCATAGGTATTAGTAACAAATCGAGCTGCCTGTCTTTGGACACGTTCGATGGAAGAAATGTTTTTATTTGTGTATGGGTCCCATGCTGCAACTGCGTAGTCCAAATGAGGTCTAACGAGGGTGAAGTATAGCTTCTCCTTGACAGAAGTTGAACAATGATGAAAGTTGCGCCTCAGAAAGTTTAGGACACCTGTTGCTTTCACCGTTGCAAGATGAGTCTGACCATTCCAACGCAGATCATTCTGCAATTTGATGCCAAGATACTTGGTTTGTTTGGATTCTTCAAGGGTGGCACCAAGTATATTGTAAGATGTTTCGCCTGGATTCCTCTTTCTGGTGACACGCATAGTTTCACATTTGGAAGGGTTGAACTGCATGCCCCATTGTTGTGACCATTCAACCATTGTGTCGAGATCCTTTTGGAGAGCATCTTCATCATCAGCTGACTTAATTGGACGGTACAGCAAACAATCATCAGCGAAACGTCTGGTCGTACTTGCGACTTTTTCATGGATGTCATTTATGTAAAGCAAAAATAGATGTGGGCCAAGTACTGTGCCCTGAGGTGTACCACTCAACACTGGATGCCAATTGGAGCTCTTTCCATTCACACACACACGCTGAAGACGTTTTGTCAAGAAACTGGAAATCCATCGTTTCGTGTTGGAACGAATACCATTGAAGTCAAGTTTCCGAAGCAGTCTCTGGTGTGGGATGACATCAAATGCTTTAGAAAAGTCCAGCACAACTAAATCTGTGATGACGTTACTATCAAGGTGCTTGGCCAGGTCATTTGTCGTCAGGATAAGCTGAGACTCACATGATCTATGCCTCCTAAATGCATGTTGGTTGTCAGCAAGAATGTTATGTTTGCTCATGTGTCGCATCAGATTACTATCAATTAAATGCTCCAGCAATTTGCAGCAAGTACTTGTTAATGAAACAGGACGATAATTCGCTGGGTTGGTGGTTGAACCCTTCTTAAAGAGAGGAGTGATGTTAGCCTTCCTCTAATCCAACGTATTGCTGCAATGAGTCAACCAGAACTGTACACAATACTCGAAATATGGTGGGACCAGTTTTGTATTTCTGAAAGATGATGTCCTAACTCTTATACTCCATAGCAACTGCTTTCTTCACTACTTTAGTGAGCTGTTGACTTGCACCCAATGTGTCCCTGCACATCAATGCTCCAAAGGTCTGTACCATTAACTCAATAGATCTTTTAGAACTTGGCTACCCAGACCACATGACCTCACACTTGTCTGAATTAAACTCCATCTCCCACTGGTCAGCCCAACTTTTCAGCTGACCCAAGTCCTGCTGTATCGTTAGACAACCTTCTTTGCTGTCTATGATGCCGTCCATTCACATGTTGTCTGCAAACATACTCACCAGACCAACAAGTCATTTACATGAAATGCAAGCAATAAAAGGGCCTTTTCACGGGGCGAGTTGACGCAAGATGTCACCAGAGTGAAGAGGTCGTGGTCCAGCACGAGTCTCGCACGATATAACGGCAGTAGATAAAGAGTTCCCACGGTACTCGGCATTTATGTTATTCGTGCGAGTTACTTGGCCGTTTCCCGAGCTGTCGCGTTAAATCTTGAATGAACATCGTGAACTACACGTGACACAAATGATGTAACTTTTTTTTTCACACACTATATATATCCTCCCTTGGTTGAATCGGCTCAAATGTCTTCTGTATTATGGCAAGAAAGTAAATTGCAACGTAGCCATCAAATGTTTGCAACTGGATTTTAAATGAATGGGAAACTTTTAAATGGAGGAAATAGTTTTTATAAATTAATAACTTTTGTATGGCGATCATTTAAATGTCTAAACTATGGTTTATCCCAGGCGCTATTCATAAAGACGAAGCTTGCACATATGCATATAAAAATCTTACATGTGCACACATTTACCAGTCAACTTTTCAATTCGTGAATTCGTTTTACTTTTATAACGGGAGTGCCTTTATTAATCTATCCAGTAGTAACCACAGATGCTGTGATTCCAGTACTTGCTTTGATTTGTAATGCTTCAAACCTAACTTACTGGCCGAATTGCACTTTATGATCTTCCAAGGTGGTGAAAGGCGCCACGTAAATGCAAGTTCATTGGCAGTATATGGGCAGAGACCCATTGGCAGGAATGTGCAAGTTTACTCGGAGCTTGCATTAAAACGTGGACGTGAATGCAAAAACGATGTGAAGGAAGGACGTGACCTTTTACAGAGAGGGTGTTTACTGCTGCCTCGCAGATGATCCATCCCTGCACCGTGATCTGCTCCGATCAGACTAGGGGGGTAGGGAGGTGGCAATAGGGCCTCTGTCTCCAAATGGGACAGAGCAGCAAGAAAGTGCCTGACCTGCAGAGTCACAAGGAGGAAGAGCAGGGCGCAGCAGCACAAGCAGTGCAACCAGAGGCATCTCCTGCCGCTGCTGCCGCTGCTGCTGCTGCTGCTGTTGTTGTTGTTGTTGTTGTTGCCGCGGCGCCGCTGCTGCTGCTGCCCCCGCGCCCACGGCTCCTCCATCTCGCTACAGTAACAAAGGGGGCATGGTCCCGCCCACCTCGCCCGCTCCCATTGGCCCGCCCGCTCCCTCCCCGACCCCTCCCTTTGTGACGTCGTCGCCGCCTGCCTGCGAATGGTCGCCTCCGCTGTCAATCAACCGCCCCCCCCCTTCTCCCCACGTGACCCTTTCGGTGGACCACCCACCCTCTGAGCTCCTTCTGGCTTGCTAGATGGGTCCCTATTTGCTCAGCCGCTTGCACGCCAAGCCCACATCTGGCAAGCGTGCCAGGCATGCACAGGGGTCGGAAGAGCAAGACAGTTATCTGCATTAATTGAGAATTCTAACCATATTTGTGCAAAGTCATGAAGTAATTGGGCACGGAAGCAAGCCCTTCGGCCCAACTTGCCCACGCCAACTAGGGTTGACAACTTTCTCACTCCTAAATAAGGGTCAAAGGGTCAAAATAAGGGACAAATTTGCCGACGGCAATTCGTTGACCGAGCCGGTGGGCCAGCTGAGGAGTTTTGGCCCGGGCACCGGAGAATATTCGGCACCCCATCCAACTCATGAACCGATGATCGGCCATGAGAAGGAGGGCTGGAGGTGTCGGCGGTAAGCGAAAGTCTAAAGGTCGAACAGCTGGCCAGGCTGCCGAACCTTGCTCACCCTCTCCCTGCTCCAAGGAGCCCACAGGCAGTGTTATCTGTGGCATCTCCTGTTGCCTCTCCACCTGTCTCTCTTGCTGCGTCTCCTCCTCATTCTCCTGCATGGCAAAAACATCTCTGACCAGCTTTACCCCCTTCCTTTGAGATTTTCTGGGAGCCATCTCTGCAAGTGTTCCTGTTAAAAAGATTATCCAACAATGACAATTAGGTGGGACGTCCTCGAAGGACACATGTTCCCATGTGTCCTTTTGAGACCACCTTTTTTAGTCACCCTCTGTCCCCTCTGTCCAGCTTCCGGGTTTACCGTTCGCAGGAGTTCCCACGCGCTATATCTCTAAAATCTGAAGTTATGTAATGTCTAAAGGAACTGCAGACGCTGGTTAATGCTGGTTAATATGCACAGAAGGACACAAAATGTTGGTGTAACTCAGCAGGTAAGTCAGATCTGGGAAGAAAAGCATAAAAAGCTGGAGTAAGTCAGCGGGTCAGGCATCATCTCTGGAGAAAAAGAATAGGTGACGATTCGAATCGGAGCCCTTCTTCAGACATCCTAATCGGAATTGAGTCTGAAGATGTGTCTCGTCCCGAAACATCAGCTTTTTTTCTCCAGAGATGCTGCTTGACTCGCTGAGTTACTCCAGCTTTTTGTGTCTGTCTTCGGTTTAAACCAGCATGTGCAGTTCACTCCTTACACGGGTCTCTGCACAACATTGATTGGTAGCGTTCCGGACCCCTGGACCCGAGGACTCCGACCTGTATCTCTCAAAGAAGTACATGTGAAAAATATCTCACGGACCATAAAAATGCGTAACCTTTCAGTAAAGTCCCTTTTAAAGTCCCTTTTAAAGATTATAGTTATTTTCTTGAATCTCATTAACATAACTCATGAATAAGTTGATGTCCATATGCGGATGTAAATCTTTATTTTTATTTATTTTTTAAATTCAATCCCACTGAAGATAATATGTAATCACCTTCTGTCCCCTCTGTCCAGCTTCCGGGTTCACCGTTCGCAGGAGTTCCCACGGTACCCGCAAGAGTTATTACGGATATCGCACGGATATCGCACTGGCCACTACGTTCATATAATGTTGCAATACTCAACCACAAGTGTACAAGTCACTCTTGGAGAAATTCCAATTTTCTTGAATTTTCTCCCGAGTGACCAAGTTACACGATGACCTGCCGTTAGCGCTACGGTGGTCCACGGTGGTCCACGAATGCCGCACTGTTATCGCACGAGGTTCCCACGATGTTGAACTCTGGTTAACTCTTGCGTCAAGTCGCCCCGTGTAAAAGCCGCATAAAGGTCCTAGATTGGATCCCTGGTGTTCTTCAATTTGTACAGACTTTTAGTCAGTGAACTACTCCTCCATCACAATTCTTGCTATTGAGGGAGTGCAGCGTAGGTTCACCAGGTTAATTCCCGGGATGGCGGGACTGTCATATGTTGATAGAATGGAGCGGCTGGACTTGTATACTCTGGAATTTAGAAGGATGAGATGGGATCTTATTGAAACGTATAAGATTATTAAGGGTTTGGACACGCTAGAGGCAGGAAACATGTTCCAGAGGCCATTTAGAACGGAGATGAGGAAAAACTTTTTCACCCAGAGAGTTGTGAATCTGTGGAATTCTCTGCCTCAGAAGGCAGTGGAGGCCAATTCTCTGGCTGCTTTCGAGAGAGAGTTAGATAGCGCTCTTAAAGATAGCGGGATACTGATTGTGGATGATCAGCCATGAGCACAGTGAATGGCGGTGCTGGCTCGAAGGGATGAATGGCCTACTCCTACACCTATTGTCTATTGTCTATTGTCAACAAACCAATTTTAGATTCAGTCCATCACCATTCATTGAATACCTTGTGCCTAAGGATAATTAAGTGGCCGTGTGGGTTAAGGATAATCTTTTGGATGTGTGTAGAAACACATGCACCAGAGGAAACCCACATGACCACAAAGAGAAAATGCAAGCTCCACACAGATAATGGTGAAGCTTAGGTTTGTATCTCAATCACTGCAACAGCTAAACCAGCTGACAGATCAAGAGGCAGGATATTTTCCAATCTTAAAAGTGGTGATATGAATGCAGTAAAATATTGTTCTGCTCTTATCTATCGATGTTTGTGGTAATTAATTATGTACCGCATCTTATAAGATGATCTATAAACATATATTTTTAGTTTAGCATCAACCAACACTCCTAGTGACATGGTTCTAGTTTTGTCATTATTTTTTGAAGATCATTTGGAATGTATTTTTGTGTTGAGACCATCATGTATTTGCCAATTCTGACGGGTCTAACCTGAAACATTGAGGCTATTTCTCTTTCTACAGATGCTACCTGTCCCGCTGAATGCTTTCAGCAATCTCTGCTTTTGTTTCAGATTTCCATGACTGGATTTCTTCTGGTTTAGAGTCACGCAGCACTGAAGAGGCCCTTTGACACAACTCATCCATGATGACCACGATGAGCCACCCCATTGCTCATCCCTGACCCATATCCCTCAAAACCTTTCCTCCCCCCCCCCTGACATCAGTCTGAAGAAGGGTCTCGATCCGAAACGCAACCTATTCCTTCTCTCCTTAGATGGTGCCTTACCCGCTGAGTTTCTCCAGCATTTTGTGTCTACCTTCGATTTTACCAGCATGTGCAGTTCTTTCTTAAACTTACCATGTGCCTGTCTATGATTGTGTTTATAGTTTGTTTGGTTGTTTGGTTGTTTGTCTTTTTGCACAAAAGTCCGCAAGCATTGCCACTTTCATTTCACTGCACATCTCGTATGTGTATGTGACAAATAAACTTGACTTGACTTGACTTGACTCTATTATATGAGAATTTTCCTGAACAGTCTGTGACCCATAGTGCTGTGGCCATAGCGCTATATTTAAAGCCCATAGCGCTGTGGCCGGTAGCATATATTTACAGTAGAACCCATAGTGCTGCAACCGACAGCTCTTTGTTTAAATTCTCACATGTTAAGCATGCAGCGCTCTGTTTAAACCTTTGCGCGCCAAACCGGCAGTGCTGTGTGCATTACTGTACAACAAGTCTGTAGCGCTGTGTATTGTTTTACGCGCCGGTCTGCGGCTGATAGCACTTTGTTCCCAAAAGGGGGTGTGGGGGGGGGGGGGGGGGTGGGGGGGGGGGGGGGGGGCTCGCTTGGATGCAGTCTCCTGCCATTGGTTATAGTTTGAATTTGGGTGCAGCGCTATTGGCCAAGACTTACTGGCGGTTATTTTGACACCTGATTTCTTACCCATATAAAGGCAGACGCCAGGAAGCCAGAAGTTAGTTCAAGTTCGTGTACAAGAGGGGTTCACCGACAGGCTGAATCGCGATCAGCGCCATGGACGGCGGCAGAGAGAGAGAGAGAGAGACGTGTGTTGCTGTTAAACGGACCTCGCACATACTGAGACAAGTATTGAGACGAATGAGCCTTTTTCTGTTCCACTAGTCAGATCCTTGAACCTGTTCCCTTGTAACCCTGTACAATATTCTTAAATGTTTGTTACTGCAATCCGCCATCAACTATGTCATCTGGGCAGCTCATTCAATATACACACCACCCTCTGACGAAAAAGTGAACTATCAGGTTCTGTTAAATTTTGTGTCTTTAAAGGCGGGGATCAGCGGGTGAGTGATGGCACGGGGGAGTGGGGGGGGAGGGGGGGGGGGGTGGGGTGGTCCGGAGGCGGGAGGAGGAGGAGGAGCGGGAGGACGGAGGAGGAGGAGGAGGAGGAGGAGGAGGGAGGAGAGGAGGAGGAGGAGGATGGAGGGAGTAGGAGGAGGAGGAGGAGGACGGCGGAGGAGGAGGGAGGAGGCGGAGGAGGAGGAGGTAGGAGGAGGAGGAGGAGGAGGGAGGAGGAGGGAGGAGGAGGAGGAGAGGGGAGGAGGGGAGGGGGAGGAGAGGAGGAGGAGGAGAGGAGGAGCGGGGAGGAGGAGGAGGAGGGATGAGGAGGAGTGAGGAGGAGGAGGAGGAGAGGAGGAGAGCTCTGGAGGAGAGGAGGAGGTGAGGAGGAGGGCGTAGGGCGGATTGGGAGTCTTAGTATTCGTGGCTTCGCTATGAATGGGCTAGGAGTGCTTGCTATTGGTCTCTTGTCTGTCTAGTTGCATGATGTATTGATTCTTCTTCTTTCTTTAGTCTGTATGCTTATTCTGCTTCTATTCCGTATTCGTCTTCTCTCTCTTCTTCTCTTCTTTTCTTTGATTCTTTTCTTCTTCTTCCCACACACAAGATTAGTTGTTCAGCCAGAGCTGAACACACTTCTCGGCATCCGTAGACAATGGTGTCTGTCTTGCGCTTCTCGTGCTTCTTGTGCGTGGTGGTGGTGGAAAGATTGGTGGAAACAGGGTCGCGATCGACGTGAACGCTCTTTCCTTGATCCCATTCCCCTTCCTTGGAAAAAAAGGCTTCATGCATTCACCCTATCCATTCCGCTCATGGATTTTTATACCTCTTTGGGATCACTCATTAGCCTCTTGCCCTCCAAGGAATAAAATCGCAACCTGTCAAACCTCTCCATATGCTCAGACCCTCAAATCTTGGCAACACTATTCTAAATCTCTTTGTACACTTTCCAGCTTAATGGCATCTTTCCCGTAGTAGGGGTGACCAAAACTGAACGCAATGCTCTAGATGCGGCATCACTCTCGTTTTGTACAGCTGTAACGTAATGTCCCAACTTCTATACCTAATTCCCTGAAGCTTCCTGCATTATCCCCATCTACATGTGATTCCACTTTCAGGGTACACTAGTACTTGATTAGTAACAATCCCTCGGACCCTGCTGTGAAGGTCCTGTCCTGGTTTGACATCTAGGACAGGATAGATGTCAAACCAGGAGATACACCAATTCACCAATTGATATATTTCCAATTGGGGCAACTTTTTTACAGAGGGTGGTGTATATATGGAATGAGCTGCCAGATGAAATAGTTGAGGCGGATGCAACAACAACATTTAAGAAATATTTGTACTGTGTTACAAGGGAACAGGTTCACCAATTAGTTCACCAATTAATCGTTGTTATTGATAATTGAGTGACTACAGACCCTCCAACACCACCCCCCACATCCAGCGACGCCTCCTTCCTTGAGGAGCTTAACCACTTCTATGGCTGCTTCGACAGGGACAATCTAGAGACAGCCATCAAGGCTGTGCTCCCTGCCGATCACCAACCCCTCACACTCACCCCCTACGACGTGTACGTGGCACTGAGTAGGACTAATGCACGTAAGGCTGCTGGCCCTGACGGCATCCCCGGGCGCGTGCTCAGGGCCTGTGCTGCGCAGCTGACAGACGTCTGGACTGACATCTTCAACCTGTCACTTGCCCAAGCAGTTGTCCCCACGTGCCTTAAAACCACCTCCATCGTGCCGGTGCCAAAACACTCCACTGCGGCAAGCCTCAACGACTTCCGCCAAGTTGCACTTACCCCCATCATCACCAAGTGCTTCGAGAGGCTGGTCCTGGCACACCTCAAAAGCTGCCTACCCCCCACACTGGATCCCTATCAGTTTGCCTACCGCAAGAACAGGAATACGGAGGATGCCATCTCAACGGCACTTCACTCCGCCCTCTCCCACCTCGACAACAGAGACACTTACGTAAGAATGCTGTTCATCGATTACAGCTCAGCATTCAACACCATTATACCCTCTAAACTGATCACCAAACTCGGTAACATGGGCATCGACCCCTCCCTCTGCAACTGGATACTGGACTTTCTAACCAACAGACCCCAGTCTGTTAGGTTAGACAAGCACACCTCTTCAACCCTCACCCTGAACACCGGCGTTCCACAGGGCTGTGTGCTGAGCCCCCTCCTCTACTCCCTCTTCACCTATGACTGCACACCTGTACATGGTACTAACACCATCATCAAGTATGCAGATGATACAACGGTGATTGGCCTCATCAGCAACAACGATGAGTCGGCCTACAGGGAGGAGGTCCAGCACTTAGCAGCATGGTGCGCTGACAACAACCTGGCCCTTAACTCCAAGAAGACCAAGGAGCTCATTGTAGACTTCAGGAAGTCCAGGGGCGGCACGCACACCCCCATCCACATTAACGGGACGGAGGTGGAACGTGTTTCTAGCTTCAGGTTCCTGGGAGTCAACATCTCCGATGACCTCTCTTGGACCCACAATACCTCAACTCTGATCAAGAAGGCTCACCAGCGTCTCTTCTTCCTGAGGAGACTGAAGAAGGTCCATCTGTCTCCTCAGATCCTGGTGAACTTCTACCGCTGCACCATCGAGAGCATCCTTACCAACTGCATCACAGTATGGTATGGCAACTGCTCTGTCTCCGACCGGAAGGCATTGCAGAGGGTGGTGAAAATTGCCCAACGCATCACCGGTTCCTCGCTCCCCTCCATTGAGTCTGTCCAAAGCAAGCGTTGTCTGCGGAGGGCGCTCAGCATCGCCAAGGACTGCTCTCACCCCAACCATGGACCGTTTACCCTCCTACCATCCGGGAGGCGCTACAGGTCTCTCCGTTGCCGAACCAGCAGGTCCAGGAACAGCTTCTTCCCGGCGGCTGTCACTCTACTCAACAACGTACCTCGGTGACTGCCAATCACCCCCCCACCCCCCGGACACTTATTATCACTTATTATTATTTATTCAAATCATTTGCTATGTCGCTCTTCCAGGGAGATGCTAAATGCATTTCGTTGTCTCTGTACTGTACACTGACAATGACAATTAAAATTGAATCTGAATCTGAATCTGAATCGGACTTAAGAACATAAAACAGTTCAGTACAGGAATAGGCCCTTCATATGCAGGGATACGGGCCTGCATATGGTCCATATCCCTCCATTCCCTGCTTGTTTGTGTATCTGTCTAAATGCCCCTTTAACATTGCTATTGTATCTGATTTTACCGCCTCTCCTCGAAGTGTGTTCCTGGCAACTACCACCACGTATAAACCTCCCCCGCATTTCTCCTTTAAACGTTCTCATTCTTGCCTCAAAGCGGTGTATTTGACATTTCACCCTGGGAAAAAGACTCTGACTGTCTACCCTATCTATGCCTCTCATAATTTTATAAACTTCTCTCATCTCCCGTCCACTCCAATGGTCTTGCAAAAACATCCAAGGTTGTCCTACCTCATCTTAGGACTCCAGGCGACATTCTGGGAAACCTCTTCTGCACCCTCTCCAGAGTCTCCACATCCTTCCTGTAGTGCGGTGACCGGATATGCAGCACACAATATTCTACAAATTCTCCAGAACAAGTGGAGAAATTCCAATACCAACTATGCAGGGTTGTCAAATAAAAGCTAAATAATGGTTATGTGACATGAATTAACAAACCAATTAGAAATAAAATTAAGGAGAAAATTACTTAGGAAATTCCTCGAGGGAGAAAAAAGTTAAATTCTACTAGGATGAATATTTAAATATAAAGATTACGTTAAAATATATCAACATATGAACTAGAAGCAGGAATAGCCCTTACAGGAGCAGCATGGTAGCACAGCAGTAGAGTTGCTGCCTTACAACGCTTACATCGCCAGTGTCCCGGGTTCGATCTCAGCCAAGGGTGCTGTCTGTATGGATTTTGTATGTTTCCCTCGTGACCGCGTAGGTTTTCTCCAAGATCTTCGGTTTCCTCCCATATTTCAAAGACATACAGGTTTGTAGGTTGATTGACTTGGGATAAACGTAAATTATCCCCGGTGTGTAGGATAGTATTAATGTGCGGAGATCGCTGGATGGTGCAAACTCAGTCGGCCGAAGCACCTGCTTCCACGCTGTATCTCTAAACTAAACTAAAATCTTCCATCATTCAATAAGCTCATGACTGATTTGATTTATAATCCCAACACCACATTCCCATCTGTCTCCCGCCAACCAACAGAAAGATACATTGAGGAGTACTTGGGAATGTTGGTTGGTTCAGATTCAATATAATAGTAGAATCATTTCAATATTCCAACTGGAGGTAAAATGTCTAAAAATGGCAAGAACTCTAAACAATGCTGACTGGGTGAAAATGGGGATAGGTATATAATTGTCAAAACTGTTATCTGGTTTTCTCAAGGTGTTCTCAAGGCGGGGAACACCTGGGGAACATGCCTTTTCCAATAGTGATGATTCAAGTAGAAATAGTGATCTTGATATAAATGAGACGTAACTTCCAGGTGGCAAAAGGGACTCACAACACTTAAATCCCCAGAGATAATTGATATTTATCCCTCCATAATGAGAAATAGAGGATGTAAAGTTGTAAACCATTTGTAAGCCACTGACTTTCAGTATGTTGATGTCAATAGATAAATACTGGCAGATCAAGTAGTTTGGAGCAAGGCTAATCTTATACTATTTATCATAAATATCACCCATGCAGCTACAGATCCATCTGATTTAACTACCTGACAAAGTAATTGAGGCACTGACAATATATGAGTGTGGCTCAGAAGCAATTCCAGAAATCACACCAATACCATAGCCTTTGTCAGTCTGTAAGTGGACCACCTGCCCCTTTGGTCAGTATTGGCAGTGGCCTCCTTGTTTTGTTAAACCATTGTTTTTGAATGTCACGCTTCTGTTGTAACCTGGATTGAACCTCCTCAGGTAGAATCACCTGTGGGATCAATGCCTGACCCGCCACAGGCAGGGTAGCACGGGTCTGCCTCGACAATAAACGTTGAGCGGGTGAACCTAAAATGGTGGGTTTGTTTACAAACTGACAAAGGCCATGCCCGTATTGGTGTGATATCTGGAATTGCTTCTGATCCACGCTCGTATATCGTCAGTGCCGATGGCGGCACCTACAGGCGCAACTACAAAGGCATGACTCATAACAATGAGTGATACTGATCTACAGTAATGGAACTGATTCACTGATCTGACCTTTCCAATAGTGCTCAACACTTACAGGGAATGTATCCTGGGATGTGTGTGAGCACAGCATGTTATTCAATGTGAAGGAAAATCTTGGCTTGGACGTTCTGAATTTCCCGAAAAAAAAAAGACACTAACTGCTGGAGTAATTCAGCGGGCCAGGCAGCGAAGAAGGGTTCCGACCCGAAACGGCACCTATTCATGTTCTCCAGAGGTGCTGCCTGACCCGCTGAGTATCTCCAGCACTTTGTGTCTTTTGTTGTAAACCAGTATCTGCCATTCCTCGCATCTCCAGAATTTCCTGAGACATGCTTGCCAAGAGCACTAGATCAAAGAACAACACTTAAATGCAATTTAATACACCATATTGACTATAAATCAAAAGGATCAACTTAACCTCTCATCAGCATCTTCCACATAGATTGCCACTTTTACTGTAATACTTGTCATGACAATTTGCATAAGCATTTCACTGAATGCCATCCTGTGAATATTATTTTAGACAGTTGTGGCCATAAATCATCAGGAACCAGCTCTTTTGCTTTTGTTCAGAAGAGATTTTTTTTTCGACATTCACTCAGATTTAAACATTCGAATGTGCACAGCTATAAGCACACTGATGATGAGCCTAATATTATATTGGCAGTGGGTTTGGCACCAGCAACTCTGACCTCTTCTGTGTGATGTAAGATGAGCTGTGAGAAACGGAGAATGTTCAGCTTTAGCACAATCAAATTAATTATGAGGTTTTGATTTGATTCAAAGAACGGTTTTTAGATTGACAGTGATATGATGAAGTCTGCAGATTCTTTTCAGAGTCAAGCACAGTGAAAAAGAATTATAAAGATGCTGTGATCCAGATAATTGAGTTTAAAGTCATATCTACAATCTTAAAGGCACATTCCAGGAAAGGTGCCATGATGGTTTTAATTTCCAGTTTATATATAAGTAAAGATTTAATTTTGTGAAATAAAGCTAAACGTTCCATACTTTTAACGTGCAATAAATATTTTACTTTCTTGCAGCTGGTTTCAGACTCAGAGATAAGTTTTTCAGTTTAAAATGTCCAAGAAAATTCATATTAGTTTTAATTTCAATTAAACACCATAAAAATAAATATATAAATACACAAAGATTGTGGAAAGCAGAAATTATATTCAGTGGCACTTCAGTACATACAATTCTGATTTTAAACAGAAGGGAGGACTTTGCATTACTCAAATAAAACAGACCAGATGCACCAATATATCAAGATTCATGATTCAAGATTCAAGAGAGTTTATTGTCATGTGTCCCAGATAGGACAATGAGATTCTTGCTTTGCTTCAGCACAACAAAATATAGTAGGCATAAATACAGAACAGAACAGATCAATGTGACCATATACCAATGAATATATACATACACACATAGATAAACAGATAAAGTGCAATGGGCTATTAATGTTCAGAGTTTTGTTTGAGTTGAGTTGAATAGCCTGATGGCTGTGGGGAAGTAGCTATTCCTGAACCTGGATGTTGCAGATTTCAGGCTCCTGTACCTTCTACCTGAAGGCAGCGGGGAGATGAGTGAGTGGTCAGGATGGTGTGGATCCTTCATAATGCTGGCAGCCTTTTTGAGACAGCGACTGTGATAGATCTCCTCGGGACGTCAGAACCGATGATGGACTGGGCAGTGTTTACAACTTTTTGTAGTCTTTTCTGCTCCTGGGCGCTCAAATTGCCGAACCAAGCCACAATGCAACCGGTCAGCATGCTCTCTACTGTGCACCTGTAGAAGTTCGAGAGAGTCCTCCTTGACATACTGGGTCACCGTCAACTTCTCAGGAAGTAGAGGCGCTGATGAGCTTTCTTGATAATTGCATCAGTGTTCTGGGACCAGGAGAGATCTTCAGAGATGTGCACGCCCAGGAATTTGAATTTCTTGACCCTTGTGATGTATATGTAATATAAATGCCAGTGCCCTTTGAGGCCAAAAGCTGAAGCTGGCAAATGTGCCTGTGCCTCGTGACCGAGGTCAGGTGACCTTCTAGAAGTTTCCGGGTTGTGCAGATTAAAATCCTTCTTACAAGATGTTGGATGTGTATTCATTGTGCTAGTCACAATGGTCTTACAGAAGACATCACAACCCTCTCCACCATCAACCCGTTGATATAAACGGGACTATGGGTCCCCATCCTACCCCTTCCAAAGTCCACAATCAGTCCCTTGGTTTTGCTGGTGTTGAGAGCCAGGTTATTGTGCTGGCACCATTTGGTCAAACGGTCGATCTCACTTCTATACTCATCTCCATCAGTGATACGCCCCACAACAGTGGTGTCGTCAGCGAACTTGATGATGGAGTTTGCACTATGACCGGCTACGCAGTCATGAGTATAGAGTAAGTATAGCAGGGGGCTGAGCACGCAGCCTTGAGGTGCTCCCGTGCTGATTGTTATCGATGTTGACACATTTCCACCAATACGAACAGACTGCGGTCTGTGAATAAGGTAGTCGAGGATCCAATTGCAGAGGGATGCGCAGAGACCCAGTTCTGCGAGTTTGGTAACCAGCTTGGAGGGGATGATTGTGTTAGATGCCGAGCTGTAGTCAATGAATAACAGCCTAACATATGAGTTTTTGTTGTCCGAGTGGTCCAGAGCGGAGTGGAGAGCCAGCGAGATTGCCTCCACCGTTGATCTGTTGTAGCGGTAAGCGAACTGCAGTAGGTCCAGGTTTTTGTTGAGGTAGGAGTTGATTTGCGCCATGATCAACCTCTCAAAGCACTTCATCACCACTGATGTTAGTGTCACTGGTCGATAGTCGTTGAGGCACATCACCTTGCTCTTCTTGGGCACCGGTATAATTGATGCCCTTTTAAAGCAGGTGGGAACCTCAGACCTCAGAAGTGAGAGGTTGAAAATGTCGGTAAAAACTCCAACCAGTTGGTCCATATGATTGAATGACATTATCACATATGATTGAATTACAACATTAGATGGTAGCCTTTCTTTCTTGGCATAGGGCACACCTTGCTTAAGTGCATTCTGTAACATATTCATGGACCCTGCATTGCATCAGTTGGCAACACTCAATTGTGAAAATCTCCTCTAAGCCAGAACACCAGTTGGCTTCAAACAGGCCACAGGGCTTCAGAGTAGATGGTCTTCCAGCGATAGATAATAATAATAATAATAATAATAATAATATATCTTTTATTGTCATTGCACGTCAGTGCAACGAGATTTAGTGTGCAGCTCCACTGATGTACAAGAAAGGTAAATAAATACAAAACATAAATAAACAAGCTGAATTGATTGACGTGACCATCTGTGGGAGACTGTCCAAAGGGGGTGGGATGGGGGGGCACTCATTAGGGCCGGTTCAGAGCCGCTATAGCTCTTGGGATAAAACTGTTCCTGAGTCTGGAGGTTCGGGCGTAGAAGGCCTTGTAACGTCTGCCGGAGGGAAGTAGTTGAAACAGACCGTGGCAGGGGTGTGATGAGTACTGTCTGTCTCAGTTTAATTTCAGAGATGTAACACTGAAGCTCTATAAGGCACTGGTCATGCCACATTTGGGGTACTGTGAGCAAATTTGGGCACATATCTGAGGAAGAATGCGCTGGCTCTGGAAAGGGTCCAGAGGTGGTTTACAAGAATGATTCCAGGAATGAGTACGTTAGCATGTGATGAGCGTTTGACAGCACACGCAGTCCGCCTCTACACCTTTCTTTATTTTATTTTATGTTAGTGGAGGTCTTCTATGTGGGGGGTGGGGGTGGGGAAGGGGGAAACTTTATTCTTAGTCCCCTACCTGGTCGGAGAGGCAGCATCCCTCCGTGCTGTTTCTTCGCCCCGTCCTCGCGGCCTACCACCGAAAGTGGAGCGGCGTTTTCCTGTCGGGACCGGCTGGGACTACAGCTTCGGCGGCGGTGGCGCAGCGCTGGGATACCAACAAGGAGCGGGCGATGCCTACCGGGTCGCCGTGCGGTAAAGCTCCGGAGCGCTTTGGTCGCCGACTTCCAACATCGCGGAGCTGTGGCTGCGGGCGTTCGGCCGCGGGCGGTGCTGGATTTGGATTTGGAGCGCCGCAGAGCCAGGGATCGAGTTCGCCGGGGTCGGAGCTCCAGCCGGCGCGGCCGGAGGACTACGAGTGCCGCGGTCTCCGGTCTCCGGGGAGGGGACAGCCGCTCCAGACTTTTCCAAGCCGTTGAGGAATGTTTCACCCGACGCCGATGTTTCATCTTTACGGCAAGAGGGCCCTGAAAATCATCGGACTGGCTGCACGGCCACAGATGGGCCCTGACCTCGGGTGTTTCACAGAGGAAGAGGACTTAACTTTCTGGTGCCTTTCCCCCACAGTGGAAATGTTTTGATTCTGCTGTAGGGGGGATGTTTGTGTTGAACTCTGTAATATGTTGTGTCCATTTTTATTCATTTTTTTTAAACCTTTTTCTATGGTTTGCAATGGAACTTATTATTTAAATTATGTGAAGCACTTTGGGGTCAATGCAAGTTGACTTAAAATGTGCTATATAAATAAAGTTTACTTACTTACTTACTCGCTGGTGTTTAGAAGGTTGAGGGGTGACCTCATTGAAACTTACAGGATAATGAAAGGCATAGATAGAATGGATGTGGAAAGGATGTTTCCACCAGGTGGCGCTTCGATAGCAGCCTCGCCAACAGACTATCTGTCCTTTTCGTCTTTTTTTGTTATTTCTAGTGTGTTTTTAAAGTATGTGTTATTGTTCTGTGGGTTGCTTTATGTGGGGTGTGGGCAGGGCTGTTGGAGAACGTTTTTTCAATCTATTACCTTGCAGGATATGTGATTATTTTCCGGATCGTATCTCCGGTCGCTCTGCGGCCAAACATCGTGGAGCTGGAGGCCTTGCTCGGGACTGACTCTGAGCCCCACCGCGGACTTACCATCGAGCCGTTTCCTTGCCTGGGATCGACACTCCAACCGCGGCCTGCGGACTTTAACATCAGGAGCTCGCAGTCTCGGGTTAGAGACCGACGACAGGAAGCTCCAAAACCGCACGACGTTCGACTAGCCCCGACCCGGGGTAGATCGCCCGGCGTGGGGGAGATGAGATTCCCCCCCGATGCAGGAGCTTGATCGCCCTGACGAGGAGGCCCACTGCCAGCTATGGGAGTAAGATCGTCCCGTCAACGGAAGGTTAGAGGCCCCCGATCTCTGGAGGACAAAGAAGGGAAGAGATTGAATTTTTTTTCGCCTTCCATCAGTGAGGGATGCGGAGGAGTCACTGTGGTGGATGTTTATGTTAAAATGTATTTTGTGTGTTCTGTGCTTTTTATTGGTATGACTGTACGGCAATTCAAATTCCTCGTACGTTTCAAAATATACTGGGCTAATAATGTGTGATTATGATGTTTCCACTGGTGGAAGAGTCTAGGACCAGAGGTCATAGCCTCAGAATTAAAGGGAGGTGAGGATGAACTTCTTTAGTCAGAGGGTAGTTAATCTGTGGAACTCATTGCCACGGAGGGCTGTGGAAGCCAAGTCAGTGGATATTTTTAAGGCAGAGATTGACAAATTCTTGATTAGAACGGGTGTTTAGGGTTACGGGGAAAAGTCAGGAAAATGGGATTAGGAGGCAGAGATCAGCCATGATTGAATGGCGGCGTAAACTCGATGGGCTGAATGGCCTAATTCTACTCCTATAACTAGGTATGTTGCAAAGCCTACCTGAAGCGTCGTTGAAAATCTGCCGCTGCGGTGTGCGCGATTTTGGCGCCGTTTAGAGGGGGGCGGGTTTAAAACGCGATTTTCTCTAGGCTGTTCAAATCGAAGATGTTCAGCCTAGTTAATTATTAACGAAAAATCGCTGGAAGACCCCGTCGCAAAAGCTATTATTAGTTTTAAAGGCCTCGTAAAATAGTTATAGTAGTTTAAAAATCAGTCTCTAAACCCGCGACCGCCAGCAACCGCAGGGTCTCATAAAGCAAATATCTGAAGGTATGCTGTATATTTTTACATTAAAAAGGGCTTCTAAAGATCCCTTTATACAAAGTTTAATATTGCGAGTAGCTCAATTTGGGCCCATTATATCCCGCAGTATTTTTCTCGGCATTTGGGGCACAAATCTACCGCAATGTGAACGTTCTAAACCAGCGCGTTCCACAGGGACCCACTGGAAAACTGATTTAAATGGGCATTTATTTACAGCAATTAAACACTGAATTCCTTCCATTTGGTCTATAAATTAATGTAAATGAGATTTAAAAATCATGTTTTATTGTGAATTATTTGTGAATATTATTTGGACATTTAGGCTATTTAAAAACGTTAATCATTTATTAAGAAATGGATAGATGTTTAGATCTAGTAATTGAAGTCTGAAATTAGCTACAATTAGGTAACTAACTAATTATATGCTTTAATTTCAGGTCATCCAAGTAAGATTATTTTATATTTGTTTCAGAATGCTTCAATCTATGATAACTGAAAATTTCATTCAGTTCTCTTAATTTTTAAGAAAGTTATGGGCTTTTGACTGTTCACGATCACAGCTTTTTTGTTATGTCCATAGACAATCAATAGGGAACAAGATGCTCATTTCCGAGTATGAAAATGGCCATAACTTTTTAAATACTTGAGATATGAAAGTGAATTAGGTGTCAAATTAAACTTATTTTTATGCTTTATCTGATGGGATAAATTACAGACTTGATTTTTAAAATCTCAAAATTTTGTAACATTGCTACTATAACTGAGAGCTTGTGAAGTTCTGGGCAATAGTATCTAGAGCAGAACATGTTACATGCATTCACGCATCCTCAGTGCTATCATTGAACAACGACCAATTAAAATTCTTTTGGCATCTTAGTATTGATCATTATGTTCTTGACTACAATGAAAGTAAAAGTAAAACCAATTTAAATTCATACATCCCATCATAACCAATGGGAAACAGTGTTTCTCTACTTGCAGGGAACCCAGAAAGTTGATGGTTGAACATGCTATTGTGAAGGTGATGATGAAAAATGTTTTATACAATCTCACTAATTTTGGGTTTGGTGAGTGTTGTAATGACGTGCAGAGAAGATGGTCTCAGCAAATCAATGAGATTTTGTCATAGTCCAGGATCGAGCTGTCCGAAAAACAAAGGTAGGCCCAAGCCTAGACAGTCGTCCTTCTTTCTGTAGAAAGGATTTGAGCTGAGCCTGCCATGGGTAATGAGAGTCCACCATGAGACATGTTCACACATTCTTTGCATCATGAGAAATTACAGAAGGAAGCCTTCCCACCAGTGCCATTATCAGGGCACGCAGTTCATCGGGAGCTGCAAGCCCATTTTCACCCCTTTGCACTCTTACATTATTTTCAAGCACCTAGCCGGTTGCAGCATTTTATGTTTTATAATTATTTTTATAAAGGTTTATTAATGGCCAGTTCTCACGGTGCGACCTGAAGCAAGATGTCACCCGAGTGAAGTGGTCGTGGTCCAGCACGAGTTCCCACGATAAAGAGTTCCCACGGTACTCGGCATTTCTGTTATTTGTGCGAGTGACTTGTCCATCTCCCGATCTTTCCCGTTAATCTTGAATGAACATCGTGGACTGTAGTGTTGTTAATCACGTGGCACAAATGATGTTACTTTTTTCACACACTATATTGTTTTTTTTCACCCGAGCTCTTTAATGAGCTGAAGAATAATCTGTTTATTTTTAGACAAATGTTGTTTGGTGTGATGCACCTTCTCTCAATATGTGCAAGAAGTCGTCTTTTTATTTTGTCAAATAGGAATAAAGACTGTGTCTCACATTGACCGTGATGATTGTCTTATTTTATTATCTACTGCGAGGTGAAACTTTCAGTCTGAAGAAGGCTCTCGACCCGAAACGCCACCCGTTCCTTCTCTCCAGAGATGCTGCCTGTCCCGCTGAGTTGCTCCAAGCAACTGGTGTCTATCTTCAAAGGACTGACCACCGGGCTGGATGTCGGGGCTGGCGTGTTGCGTTTCACAGACCGAACTGTCCAATTAATAGTAACAGATGGGCACTCCCTCTCAACCACATTCTCTTGCCTTCTCCCCATAATAACCATATAATATAACCATATAACAATTACAGCACGGAAACAGGCCATCTCGACCCCTCTAGTCCGTGCCGAACACATAATCTCCACTAGTCCCATATACCTGCGCTCAGACCGTAACCCTCCATTCCTTTCCCATCCATATAACTATCCAATTTATTTTTAAATGATAAAAACGAACCTGCCTCCACCACCTTCACTGGAAGCTCATTCCACACAGCTACCACTCTCAAATCTCCTGACAGCTGCACTAATCAGGAATGTATCTATCTCTGTCCCTATTCTTCACCCTTTTGACAGTAGTTTTGTTTTATTGGAGACGCGGGAGACAGCGGATGCTGGAATACTGAGCAAAACACGAAGTGCTGGAGGAACTCGGTGCATTTGTGTTTAAGAAGGAACTGCAGATGCTGGAAAATCAAAGGTACACACTAATGCTGGAGAAACTCAGCGGGTGCAGCAGCATCTATGGAACGAAGGAAATAGGCAACGTTTCGGGCCGAAACGTTGCCTATTTCCTTCGTTCCATAGATGCTGCTGCACTCGCTGAGTTTCTCCAGCATTTGTGTGTGGGGGTGGGAGTTGGGGGGAGGGGGGGGGGGAGAGAGATAAGGCAGCCTGAAGAAAGGGTCGCATGTCCATTTCCCTCCGTAGGTGCTGCCTGGCCCGCGGAGTTCCTCCAGTCTTAGAAACTGCTTTAGACAAAAAGAGACACAAAAACTGCTGGAGTAAAATAGCTCAGCAAGTGAGGTACCTGAACACTCAAAAATGAAAAAGAATGAAAATGTGATTATTTCACCTCCCTTCAACTATTTTGTGTTTCAGCATGAGAGGGGTTATAACATTAGAGACATTCATCTTGTAGTGATGTGTTAATGAAGAATTGCAGACATCAATCTGATAGTAAAAAATATATTTATTTAACAATGAGGTAAAACAAGCACTGACAATCAAACTGCTCAGTTACTCACCGTTCGCAGGAGTTCCCACGGTACCCGCAAGAGTTATTACGGATATCGCACTGGCCACTGCGTTCATACAATGTTGCAATGCTCACCAAAAAGTGCTCAAGGCACTCTTGGTGAAATTCAAAAATGTTTGAATTTTCTCCCGACCTTACCAAGTCACACGACTACCTGCCGTTAGCGCCACGGAGGTCCTCGGATGCCATACTGCTATCGCAGAAGGTTCCCACGATGTTAAATCTTGTTAAGTCTAGCTTCAGGTCGCACAGTGAGAAAGCCCTTTTAATTGGTATTTTGTTCCCATATTCCCTGTTTATCACCAACTCATTGGACAGTCAAGACAATCTTCCATGCATTTTTTAATCAAAATCTTTCTTTAGTTTAAAACTTCTTTTCAATTACCCTTTTCTCACTCGAATACAAGAAAAACGAATATATTTAATCTTTCTCTCTTGATGTGATCTTTCCTGGTCTCATTTGGGCTTCTGTGCTATTATGTGTTTAACAGTATTGACACGAAGGCTGTACTGAATGGAGAAGGTGTTCTAATGCCCTCCTCTCCTTTTGGTCAATCCCTTCTACTAAAAGTCCCAGAATTGGTCAAAATCTTCTTTGGAACATAGACTCCTATCGTCAAGGTGCATCCACTCATTTGAGATTACTGAGCAGTGGCAGAGGAATACCAGTGTCAACATCGAGAGAGAGTGCCCTCTTTGCAATCCCACTTTGATACGATTTATCCACCATTCATGGCCCAATAGTTTAGTTTAAGGATACAATCTGGAAACAGGCCCTTCGGCCCACTGAGTCCGCACTGACCAGCGATCCCCACACATTAACACACTATCCTACTCTAGGGACAACTTTACATTTATACCAAGCCAATTAACCTACAAACCTGTACGTCTTCGGGAGTGGAAGGAAACCGAAGTTCTCGGAGAAAATGCATCTGGTCACGGGGAGAACGTACAAACTCTGCACAGACAAGCACCCATAGCCAGGATTGAACCCGGGTCTCTGGCGCTATAAGGACTGTAAGGAAGTAACTCTACCGCTGCACCACCCTGCCGCCCTAAATGAACAATATAGGATGGATCTGGGGGTGAATGAAGACAGGCTTAAAATATTTCAATATGTAGCAAGAAGGAAGGTAGATGTTGGTTTACACCAAAGGACACAAAGGGTTCAATCCTGACTAGGGGTGCTGCCTGTACGGAGTTTGTACATTCACTCAGGGACTGCGTGGGTTTCCTCCGGGTGCTCTAGTTTCCTCCCACATTCCAAAGATGTGCACGTTTGTAGTTAAATGGGCTTCTGTAGATTGTCCCTAGTGTGTAGAATAGAACTAGTGTGTGGGTGTTCGTTGGTCAGTTTCCATGCTGCAGCTCCAAACTAAACTCAGGTGAGAGGATGGCAGTTGTATAGGGCTCTGGGGAGACCACATCTGGAGTATTGTGTACAGTTTTGAGGAAGGACATCCTTGTGATTGAGGCAGTGCAAGAGATTGATCCCTGGGATGGCGGGACTGTCATATGAGGAAAGATTGAAAAGACTAGGCTTGTATTCACTGCAGTTTAGAAGGATGAGGGGGTATCTTATAGAAACATATAAAATTATAAAAGGACTGGACAAGCTAGATGCAGGAAAAATGTTCCCAATGGTGGGCGAGTCCAGAACCAGGGGCCACAGACTTAGAATAAAGGGGAGGCCATTTAAGACTGAGGTGAGAAAAAACGTTTTCACCCAGGGAGTTATGAATTTGTGGAATTCCCTGCCACAGAGGGCAGTGGAGGCCAAATCACTGGATGGATTCAAGAGAGAGTTAGATAGAGTTCTAGGGGCTAGTGGAATCAAGGGATATGGGGAGAAGGCAGGCACGGGTTATTGATTGGGGACGATCAGCCATGATCGCAATGAATGGCGGTGCTGGCTCGAAGGGCCAAATGGCCTCCTCCTGCACCTATTTTCTATGTATCTATGTATCTACTCTGTGGAGACCTATACATTTCTTGATTCCTTAAAACTGTTACAATATCTACATAGAACAAGTTGAGGGTGATTCAGAAAACTCTCCACATGTATGGGACAGCATTAGCAGCATGAGACTAGCTCAATACTGTGCAGGACAATAGAGAAGTACACTTCATTGGCATGCTGAATAATCACTCCATTCCCCACTGACACACCAGTCTATACCAGCTACAAGACCCACTGCAGTAACTAGCCAATCTCTTCCAATAACTGTTCCCAAAACTTCCATTGCGTAGAAGGACAAGGGCAGCAAAGATATGGAAACTTATCCACTGGCAAGTTTCCCACTGGCTCGCACGTAATCCAATTTTAAAGTACAGGACATACTAACATAATAAGCAGTCGCAGGAACTGATCAAGAGACTCACCACTTTGCTCCACCATTCAATAAGATCATAGCTATTGAAGTCTGAACTTTGTCTGAACTTTCTCCTTTACCACTTGACCACTTGTAGAGAGATATGGATCAAACGCTGGCAGCTGGGACTAGTGTAGATGGAGCAATTTGGTCGGCATGGGCAAGTTGGGCTGAAGGACCTATTTCCATGCTGTCTGACTATGAATTCAAGGTTTGACTTTGTAGTTCAACTATTGTTCATATTTCACCTTGAGCATTTAACTTGGCTTTGAATTGAATCCTTTATTTGTCATTCAGACCTTTGCCATCATTGCTTTCTCGGTGGAGATTTCTAAAGATTCACAAGCATCTAAGAGAAGAACTTACAGTTTAGTTTGATAATATATCTGATAATAATACATTTTATTTATGGGCGCCTTTCAAGAGTCTCAAGGACACCTGATAAGCATCTTGGGAAATATTTGCTGTGTTAAAGGCACAATAGAAATGGAAGTTGTTAACGCTGATCGGAGTTGTTTGAACTAAAATAGTTAAATTCCATAAGGTTAATCTGCCTACTTTGATCAAAGCTCTCAAATACACACACACTGTCAGTCTGGTCCCAGATAGATATATTAATTTTGGAAAATGGTAACCTTATTGACATTTCTATTGCACTGTGATTTGTATCAAGATCTTTCTCTTTTTTTTAGAAAATGTAATCTCTGCAAATGTATATGTAAAATACACAAGCAGAACATAGAAGTGAGAACAATGACGACCAGATTACTGCATCTCTGACTATATTATTTATGTACAAAGTGGCTTTTGGCAGTGAGCTTTTTAAAATCTCATGTTCTTTCATCTATTTATACATCACGGACCTCTTCACAATTTCCCACCAGCCAGCCAGAACTTAATCTCATGCTTTATATGATAAATATGGCAGAATGAGATGTTTAAAATCACCCTCCTGCCAACCTCATTCTGTGCCAGGTACTTGACACAGCTGTTCTATAAAGTAAGCTGATAAGGGAAGAGCTGGGATATTGGCACCTTTCCAGCAGAATTTCCTCAACTCTTCCCAACAAAAGAAAGGATTTACCCAGCCCACATTTAGTTTTTTTTCCTGTGCTAAATCTTAAACATCCGTTCATATAATTTTTACTTTTAGAAAATGATGAAATGTTTATATATTTAAGAAGGAACTACAGATGCTGGAAAAATCGAAGGTAGATAAAAATGCTGGAGAAACTCAGCGGGTGAGGCAGCATCTATGGAACCAAGGAATAGGTGACGTTTCGGGTCGAGACCCTTCTTTATATGTTGCTTTAAACATTGCACAACCTTGAAAATGGCAAAGATAGCACACAACAAAAGTTTCTCACTGTACCTCGGTACGCGTGACAATAAACTAAACTAACCCTAAGTATCAATTTATCAGTCTTAATCAGTCCAGATCTGCAATGTCAAAGAAAGTTTTGAAGGTTATGTTTAAGTAAAGTAATAGCTCTAATCAGGTGCAAAAACAAGGCCTAAAGAACCTTGGTGTCACTTTCTGTGTTGGAAAAGGTAGAGAGATGCATGGTGTCCTAGGCACACACTTGAAATATATCCAAGTGCCGAGCCTGAGACATATTTTGCAAAAGGCTAGCTACATCCAAGAAAACATATAACTCATTCCCAGTTTCACCATCCCTGTTGCATCTGCAAAAAAACCGCGATGTCCTTCATATCAAAATGATATGAAATACGAGTGCATTTCAGATGTCTTCCTTTATCATCAACCATGAATGTTCCTTCATTGAAGCTGATGGGCCACCTGACTTTCAATTCCATTTCCTGCTCTTTTTCTTGTTGATGCACCACTTAACTTCAATTGCTTTCAGTTACGTATCCTGCACTCACTGCTCTCAATGTTGTCTCCTTTCCACTCAGAAGACAAAATATAAATTGGTTGACAACAAGCATTTGGTTATCTGTCACTTTAATCTTCAATCTCATTCCCACCCCAGGTTAGATATTTGCTTGTGAGCCACTGCATAAACGTGAAACACTGTACCTCATGGTTTGTGTGTGCAGATCACAGAACATCTGGACTTAACCATGAGCCCAACAATTTTAAACAATGATCCTTCCATTAACACTTTTCTTAGCTCACATTTTGTCCATAGTTATATTATTACACCTTTTTGTGTTAGATCATCATGCATCTGATATTAATCTCTCCTGCTGTCCATTCTATCGGTAACCTTCATATTTGTCCTAGGTACACAAAAATGCTGGAGAAACTTTGCGGGTGCAGCGGGTGCAAATTTTTGTCCTATTTTCCAGCACAATTTATGTTGCAGTATTGTAAATACTTATTCTAGCCCTTGTACAATTGTCAATTTTAAGGAGGCCTGAGGTGAGAAAAAACGTTTTCACCCCGAGAGTTGTGATTTTGTGGAATTCCCTGCCACAGAGGGCAGTGGAGGCCAAATCACTGGATGGATTTAAGAGAGAGTTAGAGAGAGCTCTAGGGGCCAGTGGAATCAAGGGATATGGGGAGAAAGCAGGCACGGGTTATTGATTGGGGACGATCAGCCATGATCACAATGAAGGGCCGAATGGCCTCCTCCTGCACCTATTTTCTACGTTTCTATGTAAGGAAAGGGATTGGCCTGAATTGACTCTTTCCCTTCTTCACAGGTGTTGCTTCACCTGCCCTCTTAAAGTAACATTGTAGAATTAGCCAGGACCAGCTTTTTAAATTTGAACCCAAACCTTGGTTGACTTGGTGTACTTCACCAAGCAAAATTCAGCAATACTCATATATCTGTATTTGTCTATATACCAGCACGTATCTTCTCTTGGATAATTTATTTAGATATTACAACAATAAAAGTCGTTTTCTACATAAATAACATTTTTTATTTGGTAAGTAACATTAAAGTAAAATTCATCTTGGGCAATATGTAAAACTGGGCAATATAACATGCCCATTCATTGTGTGCCTGCCTGAATATTTTAACTAAAAGCTTATCAACATCTATAGCAGACCACATACACAATGTTATCTGAGGTAAAACTCTACCCCACTGCCGTCTAAAAATTCAGACAGGTATTGTCAATACTTCCAGGGCCATCTAAAAAAAAAATTAGGATGGCACGGTGGTGCAGCGGTAGAGTTGCTGCCTTAAACGCCCCTGTCCCACTTAGGAAACCTGAACGGAAACCTCTAGAGACTTTGTGCCCCACACAAGGTTTCCGTACGGTTCCCGGAGGTTTATGTCAGTCTCCCCACCTGCTTCCACTACCTGCAACCTCTGGCAACCACCTGCAGAGCTTGTAGCGGCAGAGACCTGGGTTCAAACCCGATTACAGGTGCTGTCTGTTCGGAGTTTATACGTTCTCCCCGTGACCGCGTGGGTTTTCTCCGAGATCTTCGGTTTCCTTCCACACTCCAAAGACATGCAGGTTTGTAGGTTAATTGGTTTGATATAAGTGTAAATTGTCCCTAGAGTGTGCAGAGTAGTGTTAATGTGTGGGGATCGCTGGTCGGTGCGGACTCAGTGGACCGAAGGGCCTGCTTCCGAGCTGTAACTAAACCAGGCCTTGTCCCTTTCAACATTTGCTTGGTGGTACAACTCGCTTAATTTAAAGTTCCGCCCCTCTCGGCTCATTCCTTTGAAGCGATGTGAATAAATTCCCTTCTCATTGACATACGCAGCACATTTACATAAACTGGAATAAATAAATTCTGAGCAGCAGATAGCACAAAAAAATGTTGCAGACAAATGAATGGTTGAATGATTAGTACAGAAGCTGTAGACCTTAACCTTTATTGAAAATCACTCTGCAGTGCAGACAAAACCTGGAACTGTGGAACATTAAGAACTCCTATAGAAACAAATTTCTACTAACTGTACGCAGAACCAAGGTTTTTTCACAATTAATTAACTCCATCAGGACGAACAAGACAGCCACCGCTGTGTAATGAATGAAATCTCACGTGACAAGACTTCAACAGTAAGAAGAATATTTCAACCTGTCAAACATAGGAATAGGTCACTCTTCTGAGGAATGCAAAAGGAAGCATAATGTTGTGATTTGGCTGTGACCGCATTATGCCAGAGATAGCACAAGAGACTGGTGTAAGGGTGTCACACTGAAATTAGGATTTTGATGTCAAGTAATTGTATTGTTTATGCAAGGTGCAGCATGTGGATATCTCAGTCTGAAGAAGGGTCTCGACCCGAAACGTCACCCCTTCCTTCTATCCAGAGATGCTGCCTGTCCCGCTGATTTACTCCAGCATTTTGTGTCTATCTTTGATAGAATATGATGGTTTGAATGGCACAGTGACCCAAACATTTTCTGGAAAACAGTGATAGATTTAACATGTGCACCTCTATCAGTGTGTAAATTGTTCAGACATTTCTATCAGGCAGGACTTATATTGTGAATAGGAATTTGTCACTAAATGTCAGTCAACGTCCATTTTATCTGCTGGTGGATGTCACAATCAAGTTCACTGTGAAATTAGAGGTACTGCTGTCTTTACTCTGTTAACACAAAATAAACTCACTGTAGAAATGTAGGTCTGGTACGTAGCGTGAAGTAACAGCAAGATCTATGTTCTTGCTGTGCTGCTGAACAGTCCCTACAGGGGCCATAACAACTTGAAAAGCACTCTCTTGCAAGGATTAATCTTACAGTTTTTAAAATAAAACTTAAATTCACTCTTGTGCACTGCAGAACTTGGGAATGAACTGCAGATGCTGGTTTAAACCGAATATTGACACAAAAAGCTGGAGTAACTCAGCGGGTCAGACAGTATCTCTGGAGATAAGGAATAGGTTTTGGGTTGGGTCCCTTCTTCAAACCAGCATCTACAGGTTCTTTCAACACGTATCTTATTGTTATATTTGAGAGGTTACGTCAAAGCTTACTCAAAATAAAGTCATAGTTCTTCTTCAAGCAGAAATTCCTAGAAGCAGAACTGTCTATGTATCAACAGGTCAGATTATTTATTTTATGTCTGTAATTCAGCCCTCAGTTTTCACATCATGTGAACAATAGCAGCCTAGGCTTTAGGTTCTGAAATGTTCTCCCTTTTTCTTACTGTTACCCTTTCTTTCCTCCTTTAGTCTCTTCTTCAATACACCTTCAATATAACATTTGGTCATCTGTCCTGACCTCTGTCTTGAGATCTGGTATTTGATGATATCTCAATGAAGGATCTTAGTATGTAGGAAGGAACTGCAGACAAAATGTGAAGGAGGGAACTGCAGACGCTGGTTTACACTGATGATGGACACAAAATGCTGGAGTAACTCAGCGGGACAGGCAGCATCACTGGCGAGAAGGAATGGATGACGTTTCAGGCCGAGAACTTTCTTCAGACTGGTTTAAACCGAAGATAGACACAAATAGCTGGAGTAACTCAGCAGGTCAGACAGCATCCCTGGAGAAAAAGAATAGGTGATGTTTCGGGTCGAGACCGTTCTTCATCTTCGGATCTCAGTATGTCTTTCTCTATTAAAGTTGTTTGCTAGCTACGAATTGATGTGTGTGTAGTTATCAGTGAATCATTATTCTGCAGGCATCTTAACGAGAGTTCTCTTTATCCGCTCGTTGGTACAATTTGTAACAGTTGGCAAGCGGATTATGTCAACAACTGACAGCCGGATGGTGATCTCAGTTGGTTTTTCTATAGGCTTATTTGCATATATATTCAGTCAGTTGTTGACATAAAATTGGATCAAATCTTTGGTGAGTTTCTGGGGGAAAAATGACTGGGAAGCTTTGCCATTATAAATGACAGCCTCTGTGTGTTGGTCATTTCATTTAATTAGAGAGAGATATTTTTAATTTTCATTCTCTGTTGGATGAATTCAGAAGCAGAAAATATATCTCAGGTAGGTTCGGCCCAATTCTTCAACTATTCTGATGATCTAATTGAGAGGACGTTCCTTGGAAGGTTGATTCAAAAACCACGGTACGGTGGCATTGCGCTAGAGTTGCTGCTTTACGATCCTGACTACGGGTGCTTGTCTTTAAGGAGTTTGTACGTTCTTCCCCGTGACCGTGTGGGTTTTCTCCAGGATCTCCGGTTTCCTACCACAATCCAAAGACGAACAGGTTTGTAGGTTAATTGGTTTGGTATAGCTGCAAAATTGTCCCTAGTGTGTGGAGGATGGTGTTAATGTGTGGGGATCGCTGGTCGGTGTGGACTCGGTGGACTGAAGGGCCTGTTTCTGCACTGTATCTCTAAAATTATCTATATAGATCTCAGGTAGGTTTGGCCCAATTCTTCAACCATTCTAATGATCTAATTTAGAGGATGCTCCCTGGAAGGTTGAAAACCAGAAAATGTTCGAAACACATGGCAGATCAGGCAGCATCTGTGGGTAAGGAAACAGAGTGCTGATTTCAATGATTTCTCATTAGAACCAAGTAAAGTTGGAAACAAAATATGGTTTAAATTGCAGAGAAGGTAGAGGGATGGAGAGGACAAAGGCAGTGCCCGTGTTGGGAGAAAACAAGGAAATTAATGACGCAAATGGTGGTGGTTCAGACTGAGATAGAATAGTGAATCTTGCCAATCCATAGAAAAGTTGTTTTATTCAGATCCAGTATTACACTGAATTTCATCTATTATTATGATAATGTTATTTTCTGAACATTACACTGCATCCATTTGGCTTCAGTGTTTTTCTTAACCTATTTATCTATATTACTAAAAGTCTGTTCTTGACCGGTTTTGGCCATCTGTGCTGCGATTTCTGAGAGAACGCCACCACCTACGGCCGTCATTTTTGGCCACCTCGCTCAGAGCCCCCCTCTGCCGCAAGTGTGCCGAGGACTTTTCCTGTCGATGAAAAATGACAGATTTATTAATGTTTTTACAAAATTCCCCATTCTCTCTGCTGCCCCTGCTGGAGGGAGGGGGAGGGACTATAAAACCAGGAAGTGGTGTGCCTCAATCAGTCTCTGCAAGTGGTGTGCCTCAATTAGAGCTCTGAATGACACTGAACAAATGTCTCCACAGCTGTGAGTACCCATAATGTGGTTTGAAAATGAATATATGGTTAGTTTGAGGAAAAAAGCACTGCCTGCAAATGGTTGTTTGGGGGATTTGGGTTGAAGTAAAAAGGCACTCTCTCTCTCTCTCCTCTCCTCTCTCTCCCCGCCTCTCTCTCTCCCTATCCCTCTCTCTTTCTCTCTCTCTCTCCCCCCCTGTCTCTCTCCCTTTCTCTCTCTCTCTCCCCTCCTCTCTCTCCCCCTCTCTCCCCATCCCCCCTCTCCCCATCCCCCCCCCTCTACTCTCCCCCCTCCTCTTCCCCCCCCTCTCCTCTCCCCCCGCTCCTCTCCCCCCCCCCTCCTCTCCCCCCCTCTCCTCTCCCCCCCTCTCCTCTCCTACCCCCTCTCCTCTCTCCCCCTCTCCTCCCCCTCTCCTCTCCCACACCCTCTCCTCCCCCCCTCTCCTCTCCCCCCCCTCCTCTCCCACCCCGCCTCTCCTCCCCCCTCCCTTCTCCCCAACCCCCCTCTCCTCCCCCCTCTCCTCCCCCCCTTCTTCTCCCCCTCTCTTCCCCCCCTTCTCCTCCCCCCTTCTCCTCCCCCCTTCTCCTCCCCCCTTCTCCTCCCCCCTCTCCTCCCCCCCTCCTCTCCTCTCCCCCTCCCCCTCTCTCTCTCTCTCTCTCCCCTCTTTTTCTCCCCCTCCTCCCCTCCATCCCCTCCCCTACCGTCCCTCCCCTAAACCCCCTCCCCTCCACACACCCCTACCCCCTTCCCTCCACCCTCTCTCCCCCTCCCTGCTCCCCACCTCTCCCCCTCCCCTCACCTCATCCCCTCAGCACACCCTCTCTCTCCCCCTCTCTCTCCCCTTCTCTCTCCCCCTCTCTCTCCCCCCCTCTCTCCCCCTCTCTCCCCCCTCCACCTCTCCTCCACCCCTCCCCCTCTCTCCTCCCCCTCTTTCCCCCTCTCTCCTCCCCCTCTCTAACCCTCTCCCCCCTCTCTCTCTCTCTCTCTCCCCTCCTTCCCTCCCTCCCCTAAACTCCCTCCCCCCCCACACCCCCTACCCCCTTCCCTCCCTCCACCCTCCCTCCCCCTCCCTGCTTCCCACCTCTCCCCCTCCCCTCACCTCATCCCCCTCTCAGCACACCCTCTCTCCCCCCTCTCTCCCCCCCCCCCCCCTCTCTAGATGTGACTGCAAGTTGGGGGCTATGAGTCAGTAGATAGGGTGGTTATGGGGTAAAAGGAGCAAATTAATAATATTAATATCAAGGGGGGTAATTAGCATGAGTGCGGGGGTGACGGGGGGGATAGTTAGTGTGTGTGACGCCACATGCCGCCTCCCCCCCGCACAACCGCACGTTGGGGGAACAGACCCAACGGGTCTGCACTTGGTCTAGTTATCCATATATTTATTCAGTTGTGATCAAACATTTATTTGACTTTCTTCTGAAGTGGAAGAGATGACCTGGGGCAGAGAGACTATTAAACCAAGAGACCAAGAGTTCATTTTCAACTCCTGGGCATGCTATAATTACTGGGTATCAATGTGCAACAGTCGACTGTCATTTGTAATTACTAAGAGCTCATTTATGAAGATAGCCTTCAGCACGGTGAATATTGAATATTCACTATTAAAGTCCAAATTTGTCTTACAGGTTTTTTTTGACTGAACAGCAATAAAATCAAATACATAGATAACAACAATTTCGAGATGTACGTTGGCTATAAACAGAGTAAAATATCTCGACATTGTTTAAGGAAGATTATCAAACCCTCAGCTTAGTGAATGGGTGATAAACCGATAAAAAATAAGAAGAATGAAATAAATCCGAACCCCATTCCAAATATTCGCTTTTTTGTACGAGATTCACACAGATATGAGCAATGTGAACTGTGCAGATGTGAGTTAAAAAACGAACTTTCTAATTAAAAGCCTAAGAACTAGATTTCAAAGCAGTTGAAAACCTTGAGAATAAAGCTTGAGAACCTTGAAACAGGTCTTTAGGGATGGGATGTAGAGAGCTGTGGAGAAGGATTGAGATAGCAAAAGGAATATGTAAAAAGATGAGGAAACACATAATGAATCCCATTCCTTGTCTATATGAAATCTTATCTGCAATTTATATTCCGAGAATCACCAGTGAAGAGTTTCAGAACAGCAGTACCTACCTATGCTACATGTAGTTCCTGAATTATGCATTGATATTCCTACCGCCATTGTTGGAATTAATAAAACTGATTAATACTTTGTCCACTTTCTTCCAACGCATTGTCTGAAGTATCCGAATGAATAGTATCAGAGTCCTGGGAGCCTACTTGTCATTTGGTCTTTCAAAAATTATAAAAGTGCAGGAAGTTGTTCTTCCATTTAAAAAAAACTGAATTCAACCACCCGTAAAATTAAGGCCAAGAATACGATCAAGGAAAACCATGGAAGAATTGAACAGATTTAAAGCAATTTGGCTTTCCGAAAGGAATGGAGAAAGATGACAGCAATTAGCTTGATCTTTTCTATTAGCTTCGTTAAGAACTCTGAGTGCGATGCTGAAATGCTGGAATGTCAAGGTCCTGGAGCAATATGATCCGCCCACAAAATAATTGGAGGTTGTCCCACTATCTGGAAGTTTCAAGCCAAGATATTAAAATTCAGCCTCATCCTGCAGGCAGTCGTGTTGATATGTATCTCTCTGGAAATTATGTTCCATTAGTCACCTTGCCCACTTGAATGATTTTTTTGTTCTGCATGCAGTATTTACTTTGTACCAATTATCCTCTGTAAAATTGTCATAATAAGTCGTTTGAAATGTACAATGTACAACTCTGGCAGAGTTATGGATCATTCTAATATCCTGATTTTTCTTCTTTATTTGATAATCGGGAGCTCTCAACAAACTCATTTTAAACCTATATAGTTTTCAAAATAAATTGCTTACATGAACTGTCTGTTTATATAATGGAGAAAAATCAATTTAAGTATTTGCCTTTACCATACATCTGGAATTATAGGTGAGTTTCACAATGTTCAACATGAACTTTAATATTTAACACTTGGGGCACAATTTTTTTTCCTATGATACCTTTCTTTAAAATCAGGAGATGGACCATTTGGGAATAAATTTGTCTTATTAGAGAATTCTATTATTAATATTATTATTATTATTATTATTATTATTATGATTATTATTATTATTATTATTGTGATTGTGAGTGGGATATTTGTTATACTGATTGTATTGGGAAGGGTGATTATAGGGTGATGGGTTGTATATATGACTAAGAGATACTGTATAGTATATGAGGGTTTTTTCTTTTCTTTTTTCTTTTTTTCTCTCTTTTTTTGTATGGCTGTAAATATTTGATTAGTGTATAAATGTAAATATTTTGGTGTACATATAACTGCTGGTGTACATATTGTGTACATATAGCTGCTAAATTTGTATAAGATAATTATAAGCAGTTGAATAAGGGGTGGGAATTAATAAGCTTCTTCCTGCTCCTTTTCAGCCACATACATATAACATATATAACATATAACAATTACAGCACGGAAACAGGCCATCTCGGCGCTACAAGTCCGTGCCGAACAACTTTTTTCCCTTAGTCCCACCTGCCTGCACTCATACCATAACCCTCCATTCCCTTCTCATCCATATGCCTATCCAATTTATTTTTAAATGATACCAACGAACCTGCGTCCACCACTTCCACTGGAAGCTCATTCCACACCGCTACCACTCTCTGAGTAAAGAAGTTCCCCCTCATGTTACCCCTAAACTTCTGTCCCTTAATTCTGAAGTCATGTCCTCTTGTTTGAATCTTCCCTTTTCTCAAAGGGAAAAGCTGATCCACATCAACACTGTCTATCCCTCTCATCATTTTAAAGACCTCTACCATGTCCCCCCTTAACCTTCTGCACTCCAGAGAATAAAGACCTAACTTATTCAACCTTTCTCTGTAACTTAGTTGTTGAAACCCAGGCAACATTCTAGTAAAATACGATTTCATTTATTTATAGATATTGTTTATGACACTTTATAAATATTCTTGTTTTGTTTTTTTGTTTTTTGTATGCTGTTTCACACTTGCTTTTTATTCTTTTATTCTGTTCGAAATAAAGAATAAAACATTTTTTTTTAAATTAAAAATATTATTATTATTATTATTATTATTATTATTATTATTATTATTATTATTATTATTATTATTATTATTATTATTATTATTATTATTATTATTATTATTATTATTATTATTATTATTCCAAAGGCACCAAGAAATGCTGAGGAATAATATATTGGAACTTTAAGAATACATGTATTTGTCAGTTGTAATTTAGTTTAGTTTAGTTTGGAGATACAGGCCCTTTGGCCCTCTGAGACACACCGACCAGTGATACCCGCACACTAACACTACTGTACTCACACTTGGGACATTTTATATTTATACCGAGCTAATGAGCCTACAAACCTGTACCTTTAGAGCATGGGTGGAAAGCGATGAGCTGGGAGAAAATCCACGCAGTCACGGGGTGGACGTACAAACTCCATACAGACAGCATCCCAGTCGGGATCAAACCCGGGTCTCGGGCGCTGCAAGCACTGAAAGGCAGCAACTCTACTGCTGCGTCATCATGCCGACCCTTCTAATAATTGGATCAAAAAGTTATATCAACAGACTAGTTATGATTCAAAAGCCATGGTCACAGCAATAGCTCAAAGATAGCCCCCTCTTCTCCAAGTCAAAAGAGCTTGGGAATCAAACACAATCAAAATCCAGGGATTTAAACACTTCATGGCATTTCATTCTGCAAGGACCATTGTAAATTCTCTCATTTATTTAAGACACAGCAAGAGAATTGACAATTACCCTATACACAATATTAATGTTGTAGCTGTTTGTAAGAAGAATTATCTGTGCCCAGCACAAAAATATTCATCAAGTAAAGCACTTCGCTAATAGTCAGGAATCAGGCCAATAGTCCGTGGAAAACAATTTGTGCATAGGAATGTAACATAATAAAATAGACAGTAAGATTGCATTTCCGACACAAATTCCTTTGGCTACCATTATAGCATAGTCTAAGGAAGAAATGTAACCCTCATGATCTTATCTCTTACATGAAGTTGAATTTAATATTACAGTTTTCAGTGTTGCTTAATCATCCTTTCGAGTTTTTTGCCATTGAATAATACAGTATGCAAAGGCCAAATACATTCAATCCTTTTTGGCTTTCGCTATGTCATTAAATATGCACATCATTATTTCCAACCATTGAACAGTGTTACATTACATATGATCTCTCCATTAATTTCCACATCAGTGCAACCATTCTCTGCCCATAATAGGTGGAAATAATTACTATTCTGCAGCAGTGTCAGGGTTTTGCAAAATGTTGTTTTGCAGAGACAAATACTTTGATGCAGCATTATTTAGGTTATATTGTGAAAGGAGTTTGCTTTGTAATTTATTTTCCAATTACTGCAATCACCACAGTACTTTGGAGGGCTTATAACCATTGGGGAACTGGATTGAGTTCAAACTCGTTTCCCTTTGAAAGCTGTTTAATTTTCACCCTTACCCAATGCTGAAACTTATTAGTGTCCAATTCCACCAGCAACCCTCCAGAAACTCCACTTTAGTCAGAGTCTTGGAGAATGGGGTCAATTTCAACAGATAGTGGCTGGCAGAGTTGTTTCGTTTCGAGATACAGCGTGGAAACAGGCCCTTTGGCCCACCGAATCTGCACCAACCAGTGACCATCCATACACTAGTTCTATCCGACACACAGGTTTACAGAAGCCAATTAATCTACAAGCCTGCACCTCTTTGGAATGTGGGAGGAAACCAGGGCTCCTGGAGAAAACCCATGTGGTCACAGCGAGAACAATCCATAGTCAGGATTGAACCCAGATCTCCAGTGCTGTAAGACAGCAGCTCTACCACTACACCACTGAACCGCCCCATATAGGTGAATTACTAAAACAAGGAACAAGCAATAATCAGACCATGTGGAGTGTTGTCTCATGACTTAATCGGGGAAGCTGCTAGGGGATGGGGTTTAGGAATGGGTGGGGGCAGAGCAGCCTGGATCCTACAAGACCAAGAAACATTATCCAACAGTCAGTGTCAGGGCCCATTGAATAGATGGCAGTGTATACATTGCACTGGTCGCTGTTGTAAACATTGGGTATACAAGCAAAGAACTTCACTGTTCCCTTGTCACAGGTGACAATAAGGTATTCCATTGCAGTGTGCGTGTTGGAGATTCCCAACAACTGAAATCTAATATGACAATGGGGATTCTATTTTGTTTAAAAGAACACAAAGTGCTGGAATAACTCAGCTGCTCGGGCAGCATATCTGGAGAACATGGATAGATGACGTTTTGAGTTGGGCCCCTTCTTCAGATTGACTGGAGGAGGTGGGGGTAGAAAATATGGGAGAGAGGAGAGAGATGATAATGTAAGGCAGGGGTTAGGTAGACACAGGCAAGGAGGATTTATGTTTAAAAAGGAACTGCAGATGCTGGAAAATCGAAGGTAGACAAAAATGCTGGAGAAACTCAGCGGGTGAGGCAGCATCTACGGAGCGAAGGAAATAGGCAACGTTTCAGGCCGAAACCCTTTCGGGTCTGAAGAAGGGTTTCAGCCCGAAACGTTGCCCAGTTCCTTCGCTCCATAGATGCTGCCTCACCAGCTGAGTTTCTCCAGCATTTTTGTCTACCAAGGGGGATTTATGATAGGCAGATGGTTGGAATAAAGGGCAGAGATTAAAACCGAAGATGTGAGACAAAAGGATTGTGAATTGTGAAGCCAGAGGAAGGAATGTGGGTGGAGGGGGAGGGGAGAAATTGGTGCAAGTCAGGTGGGGCACAACAGCAGGGAGAAAAGGGGAGTGGGGGAGAGAGGGAAGGTTAACAGCAACTCATATTACAATCCAGTGGTAAGATAATTCATTTCTCTAATTTCACTTAACCATTGCATCCCCACCCTCAACATCAAGTCGTACTAGCTTCAAAGTCGTTTTCTTGAGTCTCATTGTAACTGGTTTTCACCTAACACACAGCTAACAATGGCCCGTTTCCTTTATCATCATTACTTTTTGGCATATCTTTCATTCAATTGTTCTATATCTCTCTACATCACCGTCTATGTTAAGGATCCTATAGCGGAGCAAGATAGTCCGCTCCTGCTAAATCCAATGGGCTGACGTGTAGTACGCAACGGAGCGGAACGTCGGCCATTTCTTCGGCCATTTCAGTAAACTCGACCCGACTGGTTATTACACCCGCAGTGTAATCAGCGTTGCGGGGGAACAGTGTGTGTGTGTGTGTGTGATATAGGGTTAGATTCATAATTCATAATTCTGTTATTTTTTGTTAATGATTAATATGTTAATAAATTATAATTCTGTTAATTTTCTTTTTTAATGTTTAAAAATAAACCTTTTTAAATGGCCCATGTGCCGTGTTTGAGTTGATGTTTGTATTACACCTGCACTGTAATTCATCTAATCACACTGTTCACAACTGCAATATTTGGTAAAATAATAGATATATGCTCTACTCTTGGAATGTTCCTTAATGATTTTTTGTGTCTATGGAATTGTTTTTCGACAATAAAATGGGCCTGGTCTTCCCAATAGCCAGAGAGTGGAATGAGATCTGTTTGTAATGGTGGGGTTATCTAAATGAAGTATTTAACAAAATAACATTTGTTTTGAGCAAGATTAACAAATGATGTATAATTTAAGGATGATTTTATTCAGCGACCATACAACTGATTAGATTGTGTAGGAAAGAACACACATACATACATCTATGAATGTGATATAGATGTATATAATCATATAACACACACACATATATTTCTCCAGATTTTTATATATAACGATAAACTTTATTTCGGACTCAAGGCCCAGACAAGGGACAACGTTATATAAAAATACATTGCAAACCTCCCCGCAACTTTACCCTGGCATCCCAGCGTGCTGATCTGGGCCAGACTCCCCACACGCTGTGGAAGGAACATAGGCATCTTTTTGCTTTTTATTGTGAGGCAGAGAGGCAGAGAGAAAGAGGAGAAGATTTTTACCAAAGATCTTTGATTTTTACGAGGATGTTTCCGTAACCGGCTTCCGTCTCCGCACTAGTATCTTTGTTCCGCTATAGGATCTTTGGTGCGGAGATGGAAGCCGGTTATGGAAATGGTGCTGAAGATTACCCATGACCCTACTACGGCCTTTTCGTTGAGTGGACTATCTTGTCCGCTATAGGATCTTTGGTCTATATCTCTCATTTCCCTTTCCCCTGACTCTCAGTCTGAAGAAGGGTCTCGACCTGAAACATCACCTAGTCCTTCTCTCCAGAGATGCTGTCTGCCCAACTGAGTTACTCCAGCATTTTGTGTCTGTCTTTGGGAAGGTTTACTCAGGACTGGCCTTAGGAGGTGCCGGGCCCAATTGGGAACAATTTTGGTGAGCCCCAGGTTCCCAGCCAAGGTCTGTAGAATCGTAGAAATATAAATAAAGTCTATTATAGACTTTATATCTCTATGATAGAATGGAAAGTAATCAAAATGTGCGCTTAAAAAGTGCCTGCGAGTTAATGTGAGATCTAAGCTACATTTTAATATAAAATTGCATACATGTAAGCCTACAAGTAACAAACAAAATGTGTAGATCACCCCTGAACAATACAATTCACAATTACACAATACAATTCAATTTATTGTCATAAAAGTACATAGTTACAATACCACTTGTTTTTGTGACTGTGAAATGAAAAAAAAAATAATTAACCAGATCCTGGAAAACCAATAACCATTGGTGAAAAACCAGTCCAGGCATTAAATTTTGTGCTTCAGCCCCATCCTACCCTTTGGGCTTCTACCCCATCCTAACTTAGTTGTGTGTGTGTTAGTTGTCCGTGCGTGATATGTGTGTGTGTGTGGGAGGGAAGAAGAGAAGGGAGGGAGGGTGAGAAGGGAGGAAGGAGAGAAGGGAGGGAGGGAAGTAGAGAAAGAAGGGAGGGAATGAGAGAAAGAAGGGAGGGAGGGAAGGAGAGAAAGAAGGGAGGGAGGGAAGGAGAGAAAGAAGGGAGGGAGGGAAGGAGAGAAGAAGGGAGGGTTTAGGATGGGAAGGAGAGAAGGAAAAGAGAGAGAGGAAGGCGGGTAAGGGAAGGAGAGAAGGCCGGTGGTCGATGGCTGGAGGAGCGGGAGGTATGCCGGGGTCCGGCAGACGGGTGTGAGCTGAGGCCGAGGTTTGTAAACGTTGCTCCAACCCTCGGCCCGGCCCTCCCTGTGTTGTTCACCGCGTCTCCCCGGGTAGAGAGAGGGGTGGAGCCGGGGCTGTGTGAGTGAAGCACGGCGACTGGAGGGGTGGGCGCACTACCCCGGGACTGTGAGGGAACGACCCACCTCCCCCTCTCCCCCTTCTCCATTCCCCCTCACACCCCCCCTCCCCGTCTACCCCTTGCTTCCCCCCTCCACCCCTCTAATCTTTCTCCACCCCTCTCTCCCCCCTCCACCAGGTAGATCTACTGAGCCAAGAGTAGATTACTCTAGCGCAGGGCCCCCTTAGGCGTGGGGCCCATTTGCGAGCAATTGGTCCAATTGGCTTAAGGCCGGCCCTGGGTTTACCATTTACTTTCTCTTGGTAAATCTGAAATCAGATGGATGCTTTGGACTCTCTGAAGTAAGTTCTTGCTAAAATAGAAGTCGCAGGAATCCTGACAGTGTTAAGGGGCTGTCCCACTTGGGGGACCTAATCTGCGAGTTTAGAAGAGTTTGCCCTGGACTCAAACTCGCAGCATGGTCGACACAAGGTCCTAGGAGGTCCTGTGAGGTCGCTGGAACTCTCCTTCATGCTTGAGGGAAGTTCCCGCTTACTTGTGGCCTCAGCTAGGTCGCGGAAAATATTTCAGCATATTGAAAAACTTTCTGCGAGTAAAATTTGGTCGGCATTGGGTCTTTTTGGCTCGTAGTGCAGTGGAGTGGGGTCGCTATTTACTTACAGGCAGTTGAGGGCAGCCGTAGGCAATCTCCTTCGCTGACTGGGCATTTTGATTGGCTCATTGAAGTTTCAGGACCAAGGTAAAATGCCCGCTAAACTTTATTAAACTTCTTAAAGTGTCTCCACTCCTTCTCCGCCCTTCCCTCCCCTTCTCTCTCCCCTTCTCTCTCCCCTTCTCTCTCCCCTTCTCTCCCCCCTTCTCTCACCCCCCCCCCCCCGCCCCGTCCGCGCTTTCTAAAGGACTTACCATACATTGTGGCAGCCATTTACCTTCCTCTTCATCGCGCAGACAGCGCTCCTCCGCTTTCCCTGGCCCCCACCTTCGCGATGTGTGTGTGTGTGTGTGTTGTGTGTGTGTGTGTGTGTGTGTGTGTGTGTGTGTGTGTGTGTGTGTGTGTGTGTGTGTGACGTGTGTGTGTGTGTGTGTGCAGTCGGTAGATGCAGCTCGCGGTTCGGTCGATCCAGCTCGCGGTTTCAACGTGGACGCTTTCCTGGAGAGTGCCCTCGAGCTTGAAGGTTGAAGACACTCTTCCGGACATGCGGATTAGGTCGCCCAAGTGGGACAGGCCCTTTAGGATTTTTGTTCTTCTCCACTTCATTCGAAGGCTGTTGTCGCCACAATGCAAGGCAGCGGCAATTGACCCCAAGTAATGTTGTCTTCAATTACTCTGTGAAAACGAGCATCACGAGACAAGGTTGAACTTATCTTCACCCAACACCTCATTACGTGTAGCCAGAAGTGACTGAAATTAAAGATAGACACAAAATGGTGGAGCAACACAGCGGGACAGGCAGTATCTCTGGATGGAATGGATGACGTTTCAGGTCGCGACCCTTCTTCCGACCGCTGAGTTACTCCATCGTTTCTGGATAGAAGGGACACAAAACGATGGAGTAACTCAGCTGACATTGTTTTCTTCCCTTGTCTGAAGATGCTTCGATTAGGGGTAGCACAACACCTGCACTACTGGTTAATAATACTTTATGGTCACATGTACCTAGCTACAGTGACATTCCTTTTTTTGCACACAATTCAGTAAAATGCTTACTATACATAGGCACAATCATACTTAAGTACATGCGTGTAAGAATAGTAGATCACACCGAGGCAACACACAAAGTCACCCTGTTTCCAGCACCATCTGGTACCCTTCATGCTTGGAGATGGTTACAAATGTTAGTCTTAACTTGCCCATCAAAGCCAGGTGTCCAATCAGTTCAGTGTTCAGGCCAGCATTCTACAACCATGGGTGATTTTTGAATTTTTGAATCCCACAAAAATCATTACAGTCGTGACCTTCCTTACGACTGAACAGATAATATACATCTCTCTTCTATTGTGTCCTACCCTGTACATTATGGGCTAGGGTGCCAATTTGGAGGCACAGAGCCATAGCCTGTCTTGTGTCTCATCGCCTGAGATTACTAGCCTCACCACCATCTGCCATGTTGATCTCACCCACGTCTTCATTTACTTAGTCCAATTCTACTTGCATTTCTGCATTCAGTCTCGGTCACACTGAAGAGTTCAGTTGAAATATCCCTGACACTTAGGCTGAAGAAGGCCTTGACCCAAAACGTCATCTTTTCCTTTTCTCCAGAGATGCTGCCGGTCCAGCTGAGTTACTCCAGCTTTTTGTGGCCATCTGCAGTTGAAATATCTGAAATGTCCTTGAAGGAGCAGTAAGGGGCTGGGATATTATGAACACATTGACGTCTCTCGTTTATTTTAAAGCCCTGTTCCTGTTTGTCAGTGTTAGATCTAGTGTTTTGGAAGTCGGAGTTTTGGGGACTTGTGGTTTACATGGGTGCTGATTCATGGTTGCCATGACCATGTTGTGGTGGGCTGGGCCTTGGTCTGGGGAAATAGGACTGTGTAGGAAGGAACTGCAGGTGCTGGTTTAAACCGAAGATAGACACAAAATGCTGGAGTAACTCAGAGGGACAAGCAGCATCTCTGGAGAGAAGGAATGGGTGACATTTTGGGTCGAGACCCTTCTTCAGACTGAGTCAGGGGAGAGGGAGATACACCTTACACAGACTTCCCTACCTCTGTATTTCCCTCTCTCCAGACTCAGTCTCAAGAAGCGTCTCGACCCATTCCTTCTATCCAGAGATGCTTCCTGTCCCGCTGGGTTACTCCAGCAGTGTGTGTCTATGGTAGGATGTTGGTTCTGAGATCCTGGGGGCTTCAAATTATTAAGGCCAAGCCAATGGATATTTTTTAGGCAGAGATTGATAGATTCTTGATTAGTGCGGATGTCAGGGGTTATAGGGAGAAGGCGGGAGAATGATGTTAATGGAAAGATTGATTTTGATGGGCCGA